>NW_010169020.1:0-37449 GCF_000695765.1 Mesitornis unicolor
CCTTCAAGCAGCTACCAAACCTTACCAGACAGGGGAATACACAGTACTGCATGCGTTTTCTCCAAAAATGTTAGGAGATGCATCATTTGTAAGGCTGAGAAAAATGTGTAAAGGACCTGACAGACTGGCTAAGAGGGCAGTGCAAACTGCTGATCTCTGTTCTGAATGTGCATACTACAGTAGGAGCCAGCATCCATCCCCGCTGCTGTGGTGGCTGGACTGAATGCAACCTTTAGATGTTGAGTGCTGAACTGTGTACCTCCATGGGCCGCTGCAGACACTCCCGACTGCAGTGCTCTGAGCTGGCTGGACACAATCCAGGTCTGTACAGAAATAGTATAGCTGCATTAGTATACTGCGAGTTGGAACTAGTAAGCCTTGGTAAATTGGAATGCGTTTCATACTCCTAAATCCCTAATTCATTCTTAAAAATATGGTTTTTACCCTGGGTCAACGTACATGCTTAACGGTTATGATGGCTATTTTTTATTACGCTGATCCTTTCAAAATTACGTTTTAAAAAAGGACAGAAGAACAAATTACTTACCATGGTATAACTAAATTTTGATCCTGAATAATCATGGGAGTTAGCAAAACAGCTCTATAATTAACATTTTGAGATTAATGTTGATTTAAGTTCTTAGAAATACTGAGCATCACATTCTTAATAAATCTAACAGTACTGGCTTTAGCCACATACATTACTCATAGCTCTGAGATTTCAGAAAATTCATTCCTCTGCAGTTCTGAAATAGAACAGTGATTTTTTCCTCCAATCAATAAATATAGATAATGCACATTATTAGCATTACTCTGAAACTGCACATTCTTTAATTCATTTTGACTGAAGGTCTTGCACAATTTTGTTTTATTTAATAAAACCAGATGAGAGTGTTTTTAACATATAGACAAGATAAAGCTGATGTGAAATGAGTTTCTCAGTTTAGCAGGTAGTCTGTAAATTATGAAGATGTGAGTACACAAAGGAAGTACTGTAGCTAATTTTAACAGTTTTTAAAGCAAGTCAAGATTTTGGTAGCACCATGGAGATGAAAATGAGTATTTCTGAAGTAGAATGCCATATCAGCATGCTTTTATCTTTGGTGTAGGCCATTGACTGTAAAATCATCAATCTCACATAGCATTTATAGTCAGTATAGTGAAGAAATTTAAAAAATTCCAGTTCAGACAAGTAACGTGAAGATTACCTTAACAGATGAAATACTACAGTTGTGATGTATCTGTGTGTCTTTTACCATTTCATTTCTACTTCTTTCAAGATACTAAATATTGCTTCAAAGCATACTGCTATCATAAGCACAAATATTATGTAGTTCGTAAAAGATCAGTTATTACCTTGTAACTTGCTACAAATCAGCAGTTTTTATGCATATTGTGTACTGTGCCTTTGTTATCTGTTCTTCACTGAAATAGATTTGTAGGGTTGTTTTAGCCAGTATCTTCACTGGTATGATCATACCTAGTAAGTGATTTTTTTTTATTTTTTTCATTTCAAAAGCTCCCTGAAGCAAAAACCATCAAATCCTATAGTTATAGGTTACATTTTATATTTTCCATATATAGAGAATTATGACAACATTTCTTGTGTTACAAGGTCCTATTATATACAATAGCAGTGCAAAGACGAGTTTGAACAAAGTTCAGTTACAATCCGCAAAAAGATTCTCTGGAAGGTTTTCATTTCACCTCTTTCCATAGTGCTCAAAAGCATAACTTCCTCAGTGTCACTGAAGGACAAAGCTCAGTCGACAAGTGCATATCCTTTACATACGCAGAGCATGGATGCTTTCTGCCCCAGCTATAAATAGACTAAGAAGCTAGTAAACAAAAAAGGGAAAGGAACGAAACTGATTGTAAAGTTTCTCGTGCTTTCCACTTTGCAGAGTAGATACAAACAATCTCAGTCAACAACTTCAAGAAGCATAGTGCATGTGCAACACTTGCTTTTACACTCAGTCACTTAACATTTTCTTTGCAATACCCTTCCATAACTGCCAGAAGTTGTTAGAGGCTACCTCGCTGCCACTGAAGCCTGTAGTACAACTACTACAGATTAAAGGCACATAAGACAGTGCAAAACTGAGCCCAGAAGGAAATCAAAGGAATTTGCTTCTTGAGCTTTTCTCTTTCAAGTCTGTTTAAAATAAGTCTTTGATATCTCCATATTTAGGTACACAAAAACTTTTAATCAGATCACGCAATTATTTTCCTAAGTAGTTGATAATAGAAGCTATTATACTTCTCTATGTAGAGAACATTTATTATGCAGTAACCATATGTAGGCTGTCTCATTGAGAAAAAAGCTTTTAGTCTACAAAACAAAGATAATGTTTACTGATTCAATTCCTAATCCCTTAACTTTGCTTTATTCTGAACAAAGTTGGTGTACAATATTTCTGTCTTAGTGTAGCAGTTTTTCATAGCATTTTTAATTATTATCATCATAACTAAATCCTACTCTTTCAATTTGCAGAAGTATAGCTGGTATATAAAAGAAGCAGAATACAAGCTCCAGAGCTTTTTCTACATGACAACTAAAGCACATGATACACTAGTTATATTTCCAGTCTGGAAGAAATGTTAGATGAAGGGTTAGAGCCACATATCCCTAAAATGTCAGGCCTAGAAAGTCATCACATATTTCCTAGTTATTGTTGAGAGTAGGTATAGCCATGACAATATTCAATAGTACTGCCAAATTTTTTCTTTCTTCTGTCAGTAACTATGAAGAAATATCTCATGGTATATGACAATATGTACTGCAAAGGGTGATATCACATTATCATTATCAGATAGATGGATGATCTTTAAAGGTCCCTTCCAACCCAATATGTTCTATGATTCTATGATTAGCTGGGTGGTGAGGTTAATGTGCCAGAGTGAAGGGATGCCATCCAGAGGGACCTGGACAAGCTGGAGAAGTGGGCCCAGGTGAACCTCATGAGGTTTAACAAGGCCAAGTGCAGGGTCCTGCACCGGGGTCAGAACAATCCTCGTTACCGATACAGACTAGGAGATGATGTGCTGTAAAGCAGCCCTGAGGAAAAGGACTTGGGAGTACTAGTAGATGAGAAGCTGGACATGAGCCACCAATGTGCATCTGCAGCCCAGAAGGCCAACCGCATCCTGGGCTGCATCAAAACAAGTGTGGCCAGCAGATCGAGGGAGGTGATTCTGCCCCTCTACTCTGCTCTAGTGAGACCCTATCTGGAGTACTGTGTCCAGCTCTGGAGTACCCAACACAAAAAGGACATTGAAGTGCTGGAACGGGTCCAGAGGAGGGCCACAAAGATGATTAAAGGGCTGAAGCACCTCTCCTACAAAGACAGGCTGAGAGAGTTGGGGTTGTTCAGCCTAGAGAAGAGAAGGCTCTGGGAGGACCTTATAGCGACCTTCCAATACCTGAAAGGTGCCTATAAGAAAGCTGGGGAAGAACTGTTTACGAGGTCATGTAGCAATAGGACAAAGAGTAATGGTTTTAAACTAGAAAAAGGTAGATTTAGGTTGAATATTAGGAAAAAGTTCTTCAATATAAGGGTGATAAATCACTGGAACATGTTGCCCAGAGAGGTTGGGGAGGCCTCATCCCTGGAGATAATCAAGGTCAGGCTTGATGGGGCTCTGAGGAACCTGGTCTAGTATCAATGTCCCTGCTTACTGTAGAGGGGTTGGACTAGATGATCTTTAAAGGTCCCTTTCAACCCAGTACATGCTATCATTCCATTATTCCATTAACAGTATTATCCCACCCTCTCTTTACAAAATCTGGAACTCTAAAATGTAAGAAAAATAACAAAAAGTGTAAAAATTTAAGAATTTCTGGAGGATTCAAATTCCCTCAGAAATTAATAATTTCTTAAATAGTAATGTAAGGGTCAAAAGAACCAATAAGCAGTATTGCTAGAAACGAGCTGAGTTAGCTCAGAGGTCCTAGCCATATATGGTTAGAAGGCATAACTTTTTCGGTGGTTTACAATAAGTCTGCAAAGTGAGTCACTGGAGTCTGGCATAAATAAAATGGATTTGATGCTGTTTCTTTGTGGCGTGGATCACTGACTTGTGTTACTGACTGTATTCTTCCTGTTAGTGTGCTGCTTTGGTAAAATGGAGTACAAGCATAGACCAAAAAGAATAGGAATAAAAAAATGATCATTCTTTTCCTGAAGAAGTGATGTTAATATTTCCAGATAATTTTGTTTAAAATGAATACACAAAAAGGTAATAGATACCAAGGAATTAACCTTTCATTTCAGCACCGACTTCTGTTTAGTCCATAAGAAAGTTTTGCACATGATCTCACTGAGTTATGTGGCATAAAGAAATGCATTTTAAAAAAATGGAAAGTCATACTTCGGTTTATAGCATGTGTTCTGCATTCTCAGGTGACAAATAAGCATGAAATCTGTCAGCATAGTTTCAGAAGAATATAAATTTCTGAGTTCATTGAGAATTGAATCTTGAAATGTGGCCCTTCCAGGTACCACAGAGAGAGAGAGAGAGAGAAATAACACCAAATTTCCTACTATTTTTTCAACTGTCTGTGACATTAAGGGTAATTCAAGCTGATGATTAGTTTTAATTTTCAATTTCAGAAAATCAGAAAGATTTCTTCATTTGAGTATGAAAGCAGAATAGGAAATATTTTCCACTATGGAAATCCTGCCTGTACAATCATTAGAAATTGGAATGCAGCTGCTAAACTGGCTCTGAGCTAAACCTATGAAGGAAATCAGGGAGGGAAGTTTGTCAATCATGTTTTCTCTGCAGTGATCCAGTTACCACAGACTGACAAGAGTTATTGATCTCATCTAACTTGAGCCATTTAGTTAGGCATATAGCATTTTTCCTGACTTCCTCTGTATTCTGAGAAGAGACAATGGTCCCTGGGGAAGAAAATCCATTCAATTCTGACTTTGATTTGTGCTCAGGTATCAATACTCATGACTTTGCTCTAAACTGATGAGCTGACTATCACACAAGAAGGACACCGTCTATTCTTCTCCAAGTGGTTCCAAAAAAAGTCATATCGGCAGGTAGTGGCTAACTGAAATGGCATGTTGGCACTAGCACAAAGACCTGACTTGTTTGATGGGCAGGCTCCATAGCATGTCAAGCCAGATTTTCCTGGTCTTAAAGATCTTCTTACAAATTGTCTTGCTGTTCATTGGCGGTAAGGTTAAAGACAAAATTACTTTGTTTACCTCAGTCTATCCCCCGATAGCCATCAAAGAATCTTTAAGATGGCACCATCACTAGAAAATAATAAACACAAATGTATATTTTATGTTTATGCTTTGATAGTCAACTGAAAGGCACCATGACATTTGCAATCTGTCCACAGATTATTACTATTTTAGGACCTGTGAAGCTTCAGGCATAGACAGCTCAAAAAAGGAGCCAGAACAGTCCAAACAGATTTGTAACAAATTAGAGAGATGAAAATAAAATGTGTTTCCACAATATAATCATGTAGCTCATAGCTGATTTTAACATAAGAAGTTAACCCACTGTATTGTGGCTTTTTCATAGTTGCAGAGGAAGGGGCTAGTCAGTGGGAGTGATGAGAGAAGAAAAGTTGAATCAAGACATCATAGTCTTTTACAAATTCTTCTATGAGGAGAGATATCCACCCAATTTAGTGTATCTTTTCCAGTCTGTTGGTACAGCTGTGTAACAACATGTTTGAAGAAGGCAACGAGTCATCCACCCACCTACTTTTTATTTCCCTTCCCCTTCCGCTAATCCTTCTAGCTGCACAGGCTTTCCACTTCACACTGGTACTTGCTGTAAGGCAACTAAAACAGGAATATCAAGAAGCCAATTGCACCTACTGTTTTGTTGGTTTTTATCTATTCCATCCTTTTTTTTTTTCCAAACAGAACAAATCAATCTGAAAGAAATGCTCCAGTAAAACTGGGCTAAGGAGAAGTATTATCTCCTTAATGTAGTATAGCTTAGTACTAATTACTCACTAGTCAGGAGTCTGGACTGCATTCAGTGCACACATTAATTCCCATTATTTGTGTGGTCTTAAGGCAAAACACTTCAGACATTAAGATGTTAAGATTTTTTTTCTTTTCTCCTGGTTTGTCTTTTCAGGGATTTATAAAAGGACCAATAGGTTCAATGAGTTACAAGCTATTGGATATCACACCATTTCTTCTGCACTTCCTCTCCTTCCAACTATATTTGATTTTGGAACAGTAGCCACATATATTAGAATCCAGGCATGACCTTATCTCAGCATTTTTTTCTGCAAAATGATAAGCTGATGTGACTGTGTTTTTGACTGACTATTTAAGAATATGAACCTTATTTTAAAGACTTTAATCTGTGTTAAATAAAGTCAACCAATGAATTTAGAAGTTACTAGTAATTTACTAAGGAGCTGATGTGGCAGATCTGCAAATAAGGAAACTGCAGAAGCCTGCGCTCCTTAAACATGGGATGATAAAAAATTGTGAAATTCACTGTTAATATTTAACTCAGTATTGGCTTAATTTAAAACTTAATGCTTGATTTTCAGATTTATTATATAGGAAATCTAAAAGAATGAAGGAATGAGTTTATAAATATCCTTGAAAAAGAACTGAAAGTTGACCGTTTGGTGGTGCGGCTAAGTTATCAGCATAAGAAAACCAAAACCCAGTTTTTGAAAGTTTTATAGGGACCTCATGATGATGAGTAGCTAGAGTATGAAAATGGTGCATAGAATTCAATGTAAGTGAATATATAAAACGTGAAAAAGCTCTTCAATGTCTAGATACAATACTAGACCATGTGGGGGCCAGCAAAGTAAACTAAATCACAAAAAGGGAACTGAAAACAACCAGAAAATGGTATTTTACCACTGTAGAAAAAGAATGTCTTCATCTTGGATACTGTTTGCACTACTGTTCCCCCAGACAAGGGTGGCAAGAGTGGTCAGAGAGAGACTGGCTCCAGGGTGAGATGTGGCTAAGGGGATTGCAGCATTAAGCCTAGAAAAAATGGTTACAAAAAAGATTATAAGAAAAGTGTGTAAAATCCTAAGGGGCATGAAGAAGCTAAATAGAGGTTTTAAACTACCTCTTAATAAACCAGAGAGAACCTATATGAATTTAAGCTGATTCGGGACAAGTTTGTAAAAAGTATAGCTGTGAAACTCTTTGACATGCTACACCATGAATGCTGAAAATTTTATGTGGATTGTGAAAGTAGCTGAATTAATTCATCAAAGAAAAATTCTTCACTAGCTAATAAGGTAAAAAATGCCACCTCTATGTTAGAATTCCTGAACTTCAATTGCTAGAGGCTATATTGGGAAAGTATCACTACTAGTTACTGTATTCTCATATCTGTCTCTGATATCTGCTATTGTCTACTATCATAGACAAAGTCTATGGGTAGACTAACATCTTTTCTGATCCAGCCTGATCATTTTTATGTTCTTTTCTTTCATCTTCTTTAAAAGTATCTGCTTTAATAGTCCGTGAGCTTAGTCCTTTCTAGCCTGTTGACATCTCTAGAGACAGCATTTTTAATCCAAAAATTAACAGCAAAAGCATAAAATTTAGATGAGTCTCTTCCTAACACCACAAGAACAATTTTAATTTTTACTTTGCTATACATGATAAATATTTATACATCAATAACCACATAATTCTAAACCAAGGTGGCCCAAACTCTAGCTGACAAAAAGGAGGAATGTATAATTTTGATCTGAAGATTTAGAAGTATATGGATTCAACACTTGGTTTCCTAGGGAGCCCAGTGGTTTTTAGCGGTATTTAAGGGACTGAGGGGTACTTTCTACAGCTAATGTTTGGCCTTTAACTGAGTATAGGAAGCTAATCTCTCTATGGACACTTTTGGGTTGATGAAATTATTTGTTAGTCAGAGCTTTAATTTACTTTCTTTTATAACCTATAGGGCAGGTACACCACATGATACAGCCCACAATCCTGCTTCCCAAGTCATCCAGATAAGGAAAGATTCTGAAATGTGTTTTTACTCCTGTCTTGCCTATGGGATATAATTTAGCCCGCTTTACTCTGACTCTGAAAGGCACTAATTATTATTGGGGGGGCTACATTAAGTGGCCGTATAGCAGCATCTAAATGCAGTCAGCTGAGATTGTTGTCCAGACAGATGTAGTATGGTAATCCTCTTTCTAGAGTCTGATCTAAAGCCTATAAAAAGAAATAAAAAAGAAAAAAAACCCTAAAGGAATAAAAAGGACATCAGGCACAAAGATAACTGTTTTGTCTTGTTTTGTTTTGTTTTTCAGGATTACTATGTTTTCCAGGCTGATAACTTGAAGGGAAATGAAAATGGGGACAATATTCTTCATGGGTCAGAATAAACCACTGCTTGCAGTCTGTTTTCTTATGATATCCTTTTCCAAATAGAGACTGCTAAGCCAAACGTAACATTTCATTCATACTCCATGTAGAATCATCTTATTTCTTTTCTACTGTGCTTTCCCTGAAACTAGGCAAAGAATAGCTTACAGACCTCGAGATGATTTCAGACCCATAAAAAATTAAAGCACAGGAACTTCAGAACACAGGAGATAATCCTTTAGTAAAGAAACCAGGAAACAGTCCCACCCACAACATCTCTTTATTTTCAGAGAGATGTAACTTGTTCATGCATTTTGCAACAAATATAAAATTCCTTTTCCTGTCCTGTTGACATTTCTACAAGCTCATTTCTGCATACTATTTGTAAACAAAGTCTTATTTTTTGTATAAGACATAGAGTAATAGTCTCCTTGTCTCCTTCACTTTAAAAGCCCTTTCATTTCATTGTATTTAGAAAACCTACATTGAGCTGTGACTGAAATCTATGGAGGCTTTACCGTTTACTTAAAGAAAAGCAGGATTAGGTTCTTATTGATTCAGAGTGGTTAATATGTATGATACTTCTGGAGTTAGTGCAGCTTCTTCAGACTTGTTTCTATAGCTAACTGTAGGAACACAACAACAAAGATCTGCATTCTTTTGCATACTACTCAACAAACATTACATCCATCAAGTTTTCATTTTCCATTGTCAGATTTAAATGGAGCTCATTTGATATGAGATTACTGATGCTGACATTAGCTGATGATTTATAAAAACAACCTCAACATCTTGAATGTACCGTTAAAAGAAGAAGGTGGCACATGGTTTCAGTTCTGAATAGAAGAGTGATCTTTCTGTTTTATCTGTATGCCAAAAAGCACAATTCCAGCCTGCTTTCATGAAGGGGAATTTGGTGATGTGTGTTACTGCCCTGAGGCCTATTTTCACACACTGTACATCTCTGACTACGAAGTGTTGTACAAAAATATTTAGTTTTGCAGTGCCTTAGGGGAACTTGCTTTTAATGCAGTCACTAGGGAATGCTCTGTATTTCTCTGTAAAAAAGGCACACTTTTTCTGAGTTTATAAATGTCTGTGGATCTTTTTTACCATGGAAACATTACTTTCTGTTGTTTGGTAATTTTTTCAGGTTTTGATACTCATGATGCATTTAGTCATGGTATATCTCTGTATCATTCTTTTATGTGCTTATTGATTATATCCCATTGTTATTAAAGTATTGGCTAGTATAGATGCAAGCATATAGTTTGATTCAGAATTATTAAAGATGCCACTGATTTTAGAATTTCTAAACCATCTAGATGATGATGATGATGATGATGATGATGATGATGATGATGATTGTTTCCTGCATTTCACCCTGGAAATGGAACTACCTTGGATCTAAAAGGTTCATGAATTCAGCTAAGTACACAGAATTTTCATTCTTGATCATGCTTTTTATTTCTTCTGGGATTGCACTGCAGAATTCACAGGTGTGGTCTCCAAAACCATTTCTGTTACTTTGCTCTTACAGCTTATAGCAGAGTTCTTGAAAGAAAGGGTTTTGGTTCCCTTTGCTACTTCCAAATCTGATTTGATGAAGCGAAAGGAAAAACTTTTTTACTGTAAGAATGACAGAGCACTGGAACAGGCTGCCCAGAGAGGTTGTGGAGTCTCCTTCTCTGGAGACATTCAAACCCACCTGGACGCGTTCCTGTGCAACGTAGTCTAGGTGATCCTGCTCTGGCAGGGGGGTTGGACTGGATGATCTTTCGAGGTCCCTTCCAACTCCTAATACTCTGTGATTCTGTGAAAGAAATACATGAAGTTTAAAGATAATTCAGCTAAAATCAGTTAAATACAACACAAGTGAAAGTTGGTATGATCAGGGTGCTCAGTACAGCCAGACTGTAATTGTGTCATTCTTGTCTTTTGCCAAAATAACTGATGAAACAAACACAGACAAAACAAAAACAAAATTTGCTTTGATAATGTTGACTATAGTTATTAGCTAAGCTTCTGAGTACTTTTTTGTTTTCTTTTTACTTATTTCCTTGAACTATCTTTTGCCAGACAGTATTTGGGTAATTTTGAATTGAGCTTTTGCAGTTTTTCAGGCTCACATTCTGTATTTTCTTTTTGATGTAAAGGAATAATAGTAGGTTGTTAGTAGAATATTGTTTCAGGCCTATTAATATGTATGATGCTTTTTCTTACCTCTCTTTTTCAGTTCTTTGATATTACTTTCATAGTTATTTTTTGGCAGGCAAAGAAAAGGATGGCATGGTTACCAAATCTTTGGAGTAGAAGCAGAGAGTGGAGGAGAATGTTAATGTGGAAAATTCAAGTGTAGAATCACAAAATCTGAAAGAGAAAGGAGAAATAATATAGGAAAAAAAATTAAATGTCTTCTGATCCTTTCTAGTGAGACTGGAATAAAATGTGAAACATAAGGGAATTCGAGAAACTGAGCCATGAAAGATGGTACTAAACAACTGTTAGGGGAAAGTGGTTTGTAATTTTGAGACTGAAGAAAACTTCGGAATGCAGCATTATGAGGAGGAGAACATAATACTGAAAGTACAGTTCTCCTCTGAGAAAATAAAGATTAAGGATCTGACATAGGTAAGATGGGGAAGTGTGGTGAATGTGTCTCATCAACAGAAAGATTACGAGACTAACAGGTAGACTTTATTTCCTGTGACACGGGATAGAGCACAGTATGAAACAACATATTCTGAGCTGAGGAAGATAGATTACCAGGACAGTAAAATTTAGACTGTGATCTTAATGTTACTTGTTGCAATTACAAAAATCTTCAAAAGCATTTTATTCTGTACAGATAAGATGGATGTAAAGCAGGGACCTAAGCCTGAAATTGGTGTGCTAGGATTACATTCACTGAATAGAACCATTAGATGAATAGAGCAAAATATTATAAAATTTATACTAGCTTTATATGTTAAAGCATACACTGCCGAAACTCCAATTGTGCCAAATAAATAAACTGTAGTGTTATTAGGAATCAGCTACTCAGTGACAGTAAGGTTACATTCCTGAGTCTAAAACTAACGATCAACAAAGCATTGACTTCAGAAAATTTGAAGAATGGAAAAAGTTAATAGTCTGAAGTGTCCTAACAATAACCATCAAGAAAATCTGGAGTAATGAAAATTAATGAACATTTTTTAACATTAGGCTTCTACCAGAAATGTTTAAAGCAAACACTGCTTCTTTAACCACGTTGCTGGTTTTGATCCAGCTTTATCGATAAGGTTTTACTTGGATCATAGCCAAAACCATTGCTGATATAAGTGGAAAAGTACTAAATAATTAAATGGAATAATTTAAAAGTATTTACAGCTACTGTATTCTATACTTTAACAGTATTCAAGAAATAACAAAATAATAAATTTTTTTGAAAATGAAAGCTCTCCATAAAAGAGTAGGAGGTCTTAGTAGGGATCTTTGGAGTCAGTTGCATATTCCTATTTGCATTTTTATCATGAAGCTAAAATTAATTACTAATATCAGGGTAGATCTAAATTATGTACTGTATTCTCTGCCAGGATATCAGCTGGCAAACTGACTTTGATTATTACTGTCTGTGGTAGGTTAACCCCAGCCAGCAACTAAGCACCCACCAGCTGCTTACTCAGTCTCTCCCTGCCCCCAGCAAGATGAGTGAGAATAAGAAGAGCAAACTTGAGAAAAACTCATGGGTTGAGTTAAAGATAGTTTAATAAGTGAAGGAAAGAGAAAAACCAACCAAACAAACCAACAAACAAGTGGTTCAAAGACAACCACTCATTACCTCCTAGAAGCAGACTGATGCCCAGCCCATTTCTGAGCAATGAGCTTAGAAAAAACAAACCCCCAGTTTCTTTGTTGCTGAGCATAACATTATATGGCTTGGAATATCCCTTTGGTCAATTTGGGTCAGCTGTTCTGACTGTGTCCTCTCCCACTCTCCTGCCCAGTTCCAGCCTACTTGCTGGTAGTGGGGCAAAGTCAGAAATCTTTGGTGCAATTGTTCAACAATAGCTAAAACATTGATCTGTTATCAACACTGTTTAGTCACAGATTCAAAACAGTGCCATGCTGTGAAGAAACTTAACACCATCCAAGCCAGATTCACTACACTCTTCCACCACAGGAGCTATAGAATATGAAATGTGTAATGGTCGTGGACGGACACCAATGAAAGTTATTACTGATTAGAGTCATTAGCATACAAAAGATATTCTTAAAATACTTAATGCTAAATGCCAACTCTTAGAAAAACTGGATATTAAAAGAGCTATAAACAT
Organism: Mesitornis unicolor; assembly: GCF_000695765.1. Lineage (NCBI taxonomy): Eukaryota > Metazoa > Chordata > Aves > Mesitornithiformes > Mesitornithidae > Mesitornis > Mesitornis unicolor. The sequence goes on from NW_010169020.1 coordinate 12,662, forward strand.
AGCTTTTTGAATATTTTTAATATCCTGATAAAACTTCATTTTGTCCCTTTCATCCTTTCTTCCTTGGAATATACGTCTTGCTGACATAAGTAGTTTTATGTGCCACATGCAGGAAGATTAGGGATTAACATGGGAGATCTAACCACTGTTCCAGAAATACCTATCCTTGAATACTGGCTCCTTCCTCCTGCTGGGGCTTACAGCTCCCTGATGAGGGGAGACAAAACAAAGTGCTTGCTTGTGCCTTAGGCATAGGGTACAGAGTCTGTCATCTATCTTAAAACCATCTTTGCATGCCACTTAAATTAAGCTGCTGGTTGCTGTACAGCCACACCTGAAGCACAAGCATAAAATCCTTCCAGCTGACTCTATTGCAGGAGGAGTAGTTTCTGAGAGAAGGAGCCAGAAACTCCTTGGACTGACACCTTAGGTTTCACAAGTGCTTTCCTGTCTGTGCCCCTGCATAACACATTAGAGTAATCATTAAGTTATTCTCACTTTCTTGGTGATCAAAATGGTTTGGAAAGCATTACGGGCTGTTTAATACAGAGTGATTTTCAATGATTATGACATTTATTAATCTGTAAAGCAAATGATGCATCTCTTATAGCTTTTCTTATCTTCATTCATCAGTTGAATGATTAAAGTTTGTGTCACTTCTACTATGGTAAACAGGCAAATCAAATCTTCACCTATACTGGAACATACAAGACAACTTTTGTCCTTGCCCGAAGGGACAATGTCATTGCTTTGAGCTTACATCTATCATTACCATCAGTTCATTCATCAGAATGAAGAAAAGCTCTAAATGCCCTCACTCTGCTGTATCATTCAGAACTTCTTCAAGCATTAATACACCTGTCAATCATTTCAGTCGTTAAAAAATGTTTATAAAACTATTTTAAGTATTTTTTCTGTATGGTTCAATAGCAGGAGGTACTGAGTCCCTTCTGTGTGTTGACATTTGAGCTTATCTCACAAATGCTTTCTCAAGCTCCTTCTAATATAATTTTCTCTGTTGAAATGTTGTCATCTTTCTCTTGGAGAAGCAGAGCTCTCTTACTTCAGTTACAGATATTCCTAAAAAATTCTGACAAAGAAAGAAATAAAAGCATAAAAATACTTTATCTAAAACATCTATTTTAAAAGTGTATTAATAACACAGCTGTGTTATTTAATTCAATATGGTATTTCATTTTTATATTATTAGTCAAAATAGACAGAATTCAAAATTCTTGATCCTTGAAGTCTTAAAACCATAACTTTGTGTTGGTGAAGTCCAAAGAGCAAAGGTGTGAGCTTTCTCCAATCAAAAAAGAAAACAGCACATTTTCTGTGGCATATTTTCACTGCTTTTGATTTGGTGTGTATAAATACTTTTTTTCTTTTAGGATGTAAAAGAAGGCTACTGAAAGAACTGTATGTGATGGGAAACTCTGGGTGAGTGAAACAGCAACCAGCTGTGGAAATGCTAGCTGCTGGGGAAAGGCAGTTACCATAGCAAATTAATTCCTGTTTTACACAGGCCAAAAATCACCTCTGGAAATTACATCCTGTGTTTAAACTCTGCGGGTGTTCACATATACATATAAAATTGAGCAAACAAGAGACTTGTTTATAGATGCCAAATCATCCTACTGTAACCTTAGTGGTTTATAAATAAATGCTTGATTATAATCCTGGAGTAGATTTCTAAGAGCAGAGAACACTGAAAGTTGTTTTGAGCAACCTTTAGACTCTGTTTGTAGTATTCCAAAAATGAAATGTCATACACATCAAAATCAAACAAAGCACTTGAACAAGAACCCACTTTACCATAAAATCCACCATAACAATCTCTGATTTTTTAATATTTTATTTTCACTTAAAACATGTTTAATAACTGCATTTTGCAATAGTGGTGTAACAATGATAAATTTCAAGATAAAGAGAAAGAGCAAGCTGTATAAAGTAACAGTTTTCTTTGCTAGACCCATAGCTGTAGCTGCAAGGAAAAATGACAAGGTTTCGGGCACATAAGCCCTCCCAGATCTAGGTCAAATATAGAAGTAGCATAGTTCAGCCTAAGTATAGGCTGGGAATATTTACTCTCAGTTTAACTTAGTTATGTTAATCACAGAATCATAGAATGGTTTGGGTTAGAAGTGACCTTAAAGAACATCCAGCCCAATCCCCTGCCATGGGCAGGGACACCTTCCACCGGACCAGGTTGCTTAAAGCCCGGTCCAACCTGGCCTTGAGCACTTCCAGGGAGGGGGCATCCACAGCTTTCTTGGGCAACCTGTTCCAGTGCTTCACCACTCTCATAGTGAATAAGACAATCTAAGAAGAAAAGACAGGTGTTTGATATCTATGAGACATAAGGACAAAGTGAAGAAACAATGTTCGAATCACTGTGATGCAGAGAGATATACATCATTACCTCTTATAGTTGGAAGCAGCACAAATTATAGCATAAAATGAAAACAGTGTTTCTACTACATCCCTCCTTTTTGGCATTTAGTGTAATAAATAATTGTAGTTCCCAGCCTCTTCTTCTGAGGTTGAAAGTTGTTTTGAGTTCATTGCTCTTCCTTGAAGATCGGGACTGAGAGGTCAGAGATGGTGTGGTTGCTTAGTGGAAAATGTTCCTCTATTGCTAAACAGTTCTTTCTGTCCTTTTTTGCCTGTCTGGGAGTTTAGTCTGCTTTGCAAGAGTTGTTTGGTTTCATCCACAGGAGATGTTTGAAACATCAGGTAAATTATATCTGGAGTGTGAACACAGAGACTCTCACTGTTCTGTGGTCAGAGTGCACGCTCTAATGGTACTGGATATGCATTGAACTAAACTGAGACAAAAAGTTTTAGCTTTCCTTCTGTTTTCCACCTCACTGGTATGAGATTCAAAATAGCATTCACAAATTATCCTAGTTCCAGAATCTCCATAAGTACTTTACTCATGTATTTCTGCTAACAAGGGTGACAGCTTCTGCACACCTATTTTCATTTGAGCTATATGATATTTTTCTGCTAGTGTAATGTTGTATATTCAGCTTGAATTTTCCTTGACCATTTTCTCAATTAATTGGTCTATAACATTCAATTTTAAGAAAAAATTTTGCTGTTTACTAAGCAGCAAAACCAAAGGGAGACTGGTTTATGATCACTGATGTCAGGCTTAAAACATTTCTGTAAATAGAGTTATTCTTCATCAGGAATGCTTCAACCAGCACTTTTTTAAAGATCGATTAGAATAAAAAATGTTATAATTCTACCATTTATAAATAGTAAATATAAAGGACTTGCTGCACATGAACTTTCTGGTTGCTGTGCTAGGCCAAATAAGTGCCATTTTTTCTTTCAGGATCATATTTCATGCTGACTATTGAACAGTCATATCAATAGTTGAGAGAAAATAACATAAACATGTGAAGAATTATTTAAATGCAGTAAACCAGGAGTTGTGTACTGAAGTAAGTAAGAGAAAGCATGAAGGAGACATAATGTTTCCTAGAAATACATATTATCTCATGATATTGACCTAATAGTTAAATCAATACAGCAATTGAACTTCTTTCCAATAGAATAAAAGACATCACCTAAAATGGAAGAAGCATTGCAAAGGAGAATAGTGGGGGATTTATTAGACCAGACCATACCAGCATATTTCAGTTGGAAGGGACCTACAATAATCACCTAGTCCAACTGCCTGACTGCCTCAGGGCTGACCAAAAGTTAGCATGTTATTAAGGGCATTGCCCAAATGTCTCTTAAGCACTGATAGGCATGAGGCATCGACTACCTCTCTAGGAAGCCTGTTCCAGTGTTTGACTACCCTCTCGGTAAAGAAATGCTTCCTAACATCCAGTTTAAACCTCCCCTGACACATCTTTGAACCATTAAATCACTATATACCAAGGAGAAGAGATCAGCACCTCCCTCTTCACTTTTCCTGCTCAGGAAGTTGTGAAGAACAATGAGGTTGCCCCTCAGCTTCCTTTTCTCCAAAACAGGCAAGCCTAGAGTCAACTGCTCCCCATAGGACATTCCTTCCAGCCCTTTCACCAGCTTCGTTGCCCTCCTGTGGACTCACTCAAGGACTTTCACATCCTTTTAAAATTTTGAGCCCCAGAACTGCACACAGTATTCAAGGTGAAGCCACACCAATGCTGAATACAGTGGCATAAACAAATTTTTTGAGTAGCTGGTTATGCTGTGTTTGATGCATCCCAGGATGTGGTTTACCCTCTTGACTGCCAGAGCACACTACTGACTCATATTGAGCCTGCTGTCTACCAGCACCCCAAGATACCTTTCTGCAGGTCTGCTCACCAGCCACTCCTCTCCCAGCTTATACTTGCACCATTGCTAGGTGCAGAATGCAGCTTTTTGACTTGTTAATTCCATCCCATTAATCCCAAGGCTCCAGTCTATCTAGATCACTGTGCAAAGTATCTTGTCCCTCAAGAGAGCCAGCAGCACCTCTCAGTTTGGTATAATCAGCAAAGTTGCTAATGATGCATTCAACTGCTGTGTCCAGATTATTGATAAGTATGATGAACACAATAGTCCTAGAATTGAATCCTGAGGAACACCACTTGTGACCGATTGCCAGCCGGATGTAGCCCCATTCACTACAACCTTTGCACCCATGTTAACTATGCCTGAGGATTGCACTGCCCTTTAAATATCTTTCAGTAGCACCAGTATGATCTTCTCCATAATTTTTCTATGAACTGAGATTGGACTAATAGATCTGTAGTTTCCTGAGTCTTCCCTCATGCCCTCCCTGTAAACTGGAGTAACACTGGCTAGCTTATCAAGACTCCCAAGACCTTTGGTAGATGTATGAGAGATGTTCTGCTGTAACTTTTGCTAGCTCCTTCAGTACTCTGGGATGAATCCTATCAGGGCCTATGGATTTATGAACTCCCTGCTAATACAGCTGGTCCCTTAAAATTTCGGTGTCCACAAATAGAAAGTCAAAGTTCCCACAGTCACGATCCTCCAACTCAGAGGACTGGGCAGCCAGTGGTCTACCATTAATATTAAAGACAAGGCAAAAAAATCATTGAATGCCTCCACTTTTTCTTAATCTCTATTTGCCAGGTGACCATCTTCTTCAATTATCAGTCCAGTATTTTCCTTAGACCTTCTCTTACTATTAACATATTTTAAAAAGCCTATTTTATCATCTAACACAACATTGCACTACATAATTCCGCTGACTTGTGAACTAAAATACTGTATGACCCAGGAGGTTTTGTACTAGACCTTCAATAATAGTTTCTCCCATTGAATACACACGAGGGGGAAGATTCAGCTCCCTTGCCCAAGTGAAAGGTCTCACAGTTGGTTAGGGGCAGTCCTCATTATCAATACAGTCTGGGGCATGATGTGATAGAGAGCAACCCTGAGGAAAAGGACTTGGGGGTACCGGTAGACAAAAAACTGGACATGAACCAACGATGCATGCTTGCAGCCCAGAAGGCCAATCACATCCTGGGCTGCATCAAAAGCATGGTCAGCAGATTGGGAGAGGTGATTCTGCCCCTCTGCTCTCATGAGACCTCACCTGGAGGACTGTGTCCAGCTCTGGAACCCTCAATACAAGAAGGACATGGAACTGTTGGAGCAGGTCCAAAGGAGGGCCACAAAAATTTTCTGGGGACTGGAGCACTTCTCCTGTGAGGACAGGTGGAGAGAGTTGGGGTTGTTCAGCCTGGAGAAGAGAAGGCTCTGAGGAGACCTTTTAGCAGCCTTCCAGGGCTTGAAGAGGGCTTATAAGAAAGCTGAGGAGTGACTGTCTACAAGGATGTGTAGGGACAGGACAAGGGGTGATGGTATTAAATAAGATCAGGGTAGTTTTAGATTAGAAATTAGGAAGAAGTTCTTCACTATGAAACTCTGGAACAGGTTGCCCAGAGCGGTAGTGGAGGCCCCATCCCAGGACACATTCGCTGAATGGGGCTGTGAGCAACATGATCTAGTAACGTTGTCCCTGCTCACTGCAAGAGGGTATGACTAGATGACCTTTAAAGGTCCTTTCCAACCCAAGGCATTCTATGATTCTAAATATAATCATCTATATCTGAGCTTAGATCCCATTTGTACTCAGGGGACAACCATGCTTTTTCAGAGTGAGATTAATCTGAGTTGTTTTATCTGCCTGTTTCGAGACAAGATGAAGTGTACCCTAAAAGTGCCCATTTTTTCCACCAACTATGAATGGAGGATAGAATGAATCACTCATTTGAAGAGGTCTAGAGGATCCATAGCAAAACAAAAAGAATCTCAGACAATTAATCTTTCTGGCATAGAATTAGATCCTCTATTCCATCTCTGGCAAAACTTCTCTAGAAAAGCTGTCAGTCCTGACAGTAATTATGGGAAGAAAAGTGTAGTTAGATACTTCTAAGTTGCTTACAGTCTATTTTACCTGAGTTTTTTTCTCAAGTGAATACACAGAAGAATATTCATGAGCCAGGTTCTCAACGTTTGATGTAGTCAGTGCTATCCTTATGAGAATGATGAAGTACCTAGAGGCACATCCTGATGTCTTATGCTGAACAGCATCTTACTCCTCAATTGTTCCATTATACTAAGTACGTGCATTCATAAAGTGAAGATCAATTTAAAGTAAGTGGCATGGTTTGGCCTTTACTACTCATATCCCTTTATGGCCTGAAAGAATTAAAATTCCTTTTCAGTACCACTCAGAATTGTCAAACACCTGTTATAATAGCCTGTTTATTCAGTATTTGAATTTCCTTATATGATCCACAATAATTTTTGTAAACTATTAATTTGCTGTAAAAATAATTTGTGAACATTCGTGACATTTCCTGTTGAAAGTGTCATGCAGGTAAAGGTCAGCTTCCAAACATTGCCAATAAAAATAATCTCAGAAGATTAAATTGAATGATTTACAAGAACTGAAAATTTTTATTGTATCTTAAATGTCATGGTGACACATAAGAAACGTGCCCTAGCCATTCCAGTGTGTGAATCAACTAATGCCTGCACTGCTTCTTATATTTTCATTATCAAATACAAATTTCACACAAGGAATAAAGTCAGCTAGTAAATTCTTGAATGACATAAGCATATTCATGAGTTCTACTCTAAATATTTCAGTACATCATAAAGGGAATACATACACTTTTTATCCATTAAACACAGATTTATGCCACAGCAAAACTCCCCAGTTTTATAACCCTACTAATAGTATTTTAAATCTAAGCTGGGCTACGATACATAATAAATTGCTATTTGTGGAATTTAGATCATGCCAGCTGCAACACAGTGTTGAGGCCCAATAAGAGATGACTGTAATTAGTGTAATTTAAACACATTAGCTAAAACCAGCAATAAATGTTTTAGAAGTTATGCACTTGACATTTTTATCTTAAATAGCACAAACATGCCATTTAGATATGTGTTTGTATTGACTGTTGTACATGATTTTAGTTTTTAGATCTTTTAACTTTCCTAGTAGTGCATGTAAGACAGTCACCGACAGTTATTTTATAAAGTTAGCCCTGAACTTCAGTGATTAAATTAAATTCCCTGTTCAAACCCACCATACATACACCTTAAGCCTGACTTAAGGGCAGTCTGCAAATGCAGATAAGCAAATGAGTGTATACATCATTTCTGAAGAGGATTCACAGGATAGTCTTTAACAATTATGTGAGATGATTAACAGCCTACCAAGCATTCTGGACAGAATGTACCACATGGATATAGTCACTGGTATCCTGCCAAGACTCCATGCACTAAAGGAAGTCCCATTAGCAGAGAGAAATGAAATAAAAACTGAACTTGTCCAGATGGTTCAAAAAGATCCTATTGAATGAATTCAGAGACCAGCTGACTGGTCTAACTGTATGACTACTGTTGTAAGACTAAATTGTCTTGAAGATTAAAATAAAATCATCAAACATAATCTCAGTTAAAAGGTCACATAATGCTTCAGAATGCAGATTATCTTCAGCATTTTATATGAATCAAGAGTTCAATCTCAATTCTGTGGAAAAAACCCAAAGTACCTCATCTGCAGGGACACTAGTAAGACTCCGGGAGGTTTTTTGGTGTGTGTATATTTTTTATTTTATTTTATTTTATTTTATTTTACTCATCTTGTAATTTAATTTCACCTTATCTCACTTTTTTTCCCCTATGTTGGTTCTCTGGAGGGGTTTAGGATCCTAACAGTTAATATCTACTAACAATGATCAGAAAAACACTATTGTTTTTATATTTATATCATCCAGAGACATTCCCCTGTGAGGTAAGTACAAATTACTTAGTTGGACATTGAGAGAGCTCCGCTAAATCTAAGGAGCATTGCTTGGCCCTTGGTAAGGTGAAGCACTAACATAAAGTATGTTACACTGAAATTTGTCTGTCAGGGCTGTATGTCTAACAAACAGAACAGCAAGGGTCCAAGAGTTGCTTCTCATTGTGTTGCCTTTTAGCTTGCATCAAGTGGGTATTTCTGGCTGTTTGGAGAGCTGCTGTAGGGATGACACGAGGGAACTCTGAAAGACATTGAGAGACCTACTAAATACTTCTGAGTCAGAGAAGGATTTGATATCAAATTGGACATATCTGTTCTAACTTCTCATAAATCTCAGAAAATCTCATGGGTATAAAAGGGTGAAGAGAGCTTATTTTTAGTTATTCTGTTCTATTTATTATATTATTTCTAGATTTATTATGAGATGAACGACATCTCTAAGACTTGGTATCAGGAGGTCTCCTAATTATTTACAGAAAGAAAAATGTTTACCGTCAGTAACCTGGTTTCATATTTGTAGCAAGTTCCCACTGCTGTGGTAGGTAGAGTCTAAGTTTTATGAACTACTTGTGTTCTGTATGCAATGAAGAGGCAATGTAGTTTTAGCAGCATCCAGGGTAGGTCTGTGCATATTTGACACATGAAAGAAATCAGCTTACATTCTATATTCTAGAGGGAAACTAGCTAGGCACAGCAATTCCCCTCAGCATTTAAAATCAGACTGATATCAGTAAAATTTTCCATTTACGTTAAGAAAAATCCTTACCTGATACATAATGATTCATGCTGCACAATATCCACATGTTTTATTTTGGATACTATATCTACATAAGTTAACAAATGTGCAGGAACAGGAGAACGGTGTAATTTTTGTGATTATTCGTGCAGTTAAATATTCTGTCCTTAAGAAGGAAACTTACTTCAGAAATATGCGGAAATATGTGGAGGTACTTAAATTTTCATTATTTTTTTCTAATATATCCAATATTTTTAAGTCTTTTTCTTCTGTAAGGAATAAATAATCCATCAGAAATTTGTCATATAATTTCTTTCACTTTTGATATAACAAAGGCTGTCTTTCAAAATTAAACTTGTTTTCAATGAGGCCATTAATACACTATTGACAAAAGAATTACCCAATAATTTTTCTGCTACGGGTGCCACTGTACAACTTTAGTATTAAAAAGCCATATTGTCAAGTGAGTTTAAAAGTTTTTATTCTCTAGTATTGTGATAATTCATATAAAATTAACTAAAATAATCCAAGCATGAAATTTCTGTCACTGGATACATAGTGCAAAAGGAGTTAGAGTGTTGAATCTTTAGATAGAGAGTTTATATTTCTGCATGTGGACTGGTAGAAGAAGACCTGGAAATATTAGTATATTCAACCATGACTGGAGATATTTTATGTATCTTTACAACAAGACTGAGCAAGGCTCTGAGAAACCCTATCTAGACTGAGCCTAAGAAGGAGGTCAGATTAAATGACCTCCAGAGGTCCTTTCCAACAGAAATTATTCTGTTACTCTGATCCTTATGAACTCAGGGTGGTGTCCCAATTGATAGGAAAGGGAAGCACAAAGGTGTCCCTTCGCAATAACAGTAGTAACCATTTTCCATCATTTTACCAAGCTCTGGTATAGGCAAAACAGAGCAGCTGGACTTTAAATAAGTATTTTTTCTGCCTTCACAATCTACTGTTCCATGCGATGTCATTCCTATTAAACCTCTAAGCCAAAACCAATCATCTCCTTTCACTGAGCTTTAAGTTTGCTGCTATGTCAAATGCCATGAAAAGACAGTATTTCTGAAAGCTTTTGTTCAGTTCCAACTATATAGACTGCTCAAAATTTTGCACCTCTTGCTTTTTAGACCTTTGTGTTTTTAATAGCATTTCTGCTATTTGAAATAATAGTAATTGAATTGCGGAATTATTATCTGCTGTGTTTTGCAAAAATATACAATATGTATTGAAATTTTGCAAAAATATACAATTATTTAAAAATGCACAGCATAATATGCATGAGGCTTTACTAATGACCAATCCATCCAATATATTGTTATTAATATGTTCAAATCTAAGATGAAATGAAGCAGAAGCTTTGAGCTTAGCATAATAGGACTTTCTACAGAGAGTGGATGAAAGAAAGAAATAAAGCATTACCAGAGACATAGCAGTAGAAACAGTAAGTTACTTTCTAAAATGACAAGCAGATAATACTTAGATTAAATAGTTCCTGCTTATTCACAGGTTTCACAGCAAGTACGTATTTCACAGGTTTTTTTGTAGCAGATCAGGATTTCACCGTAATGTGTCTGATGGTGATGTTACTACTAGTCATGTTTGGATATTTTTGTATTAGTTTTTGAACATTTAGGCTGCTAAGTTTTGTGTGAAGTGCAACCTACATAGTGAACAGTCTGGGAAAGCTGCCAACAATAAATTGCAATAATCCAACCTTGTTGTTATAAAGGCATGAATCAAAAGCTCAGCATCTTGCTGACACAGCAATCGTCTTAACCTTGTTATACTCCTGAGATGGTAATATGAAGTCTTATCAATATTCTTGATATGGCTCTCTGAGGAAAGCTGAGGGTCAAAAATGACTTGAATTTATCATGAAGAGCATTTCTTTGCAGGATGTCCAGCAGCAGAACTGTGATTTCATATTAAATTGTCACTGAAATGAGAGAGATATAGCTCCTTGCCTGTGGAAGCACAGCAGGATGCAGACAGCAGCCAGTAATATATATAAAACCCAGTGAAATGAAATAAAAGCTGGCATTTACATTTTCACTGATGATTATCTGATTTGAAGGTTGCCCTGTAGGTCTTTATAGACCAAATAGAGTTCTCTAGTGTGGTTCACATTTTCTGAAATAAAAACTTTCTAGGAAGCCCATACCTGGGTTTTTAAAGTTAACACACCATAATGGTTGGAGGAGGACGTTGTGTTTGTTTCTTAAGGAACAGTCTGTGATAAAATCAAATCAGATGAACCTAGACAATTTCCAGTAACAGACTCATATCCAGTCAAAGATTAAATGCTTCTTAATTTCTATTTTGTTTTCATTAGTATAGTAGTCTTTTTGTATTTACATGTTGTGAGGCATAGCTACTGAGTTCCAGTAAATAGTATTTTTCCAGTATTATTAAAAGACTGATTTGTCTTTATATTAACTCAGCACTTTAGGTCTGGTGTGGGTTTATCTTAGCAGGAACTGATTTTATGTTAGTTTTCCTGTGACAGCAATGATCTAAAGGTGAGGTGACTGTTGACTACTTTCTTTTGGTTTAGCTCTCTGTGTATGATAAAGATCTGAAAATCCTACATAGGCACTTAGAAAGAAACTTTAGGCTTTTAGGGCTGGGGAAGGTTATTTAATAATGTACCGTTATGAAATAAGCACGTTAGCTGGGAAGCAGTGAATAAAGAGTAAGATGACTGTGTTACAAAAACCTAGAAGTAACAAGCCTACCTAAGGTTTGGAGTAATGGAACTAAAAATAACCTCTTCATGCCAATGTCAGTTAAAATGATAGGTTTCTTGGTGAAAAACTAAGCATACTGATGACTTTTAATACTTGCCCTTCGCCTCCTGCCATACAAATTCTTCCTGAGGAGGACTGAAGCTGTGAGCCTTAGGATGCAGAGGGATAATCAGAGGGTTAGCATAGCACTAGGAATTTTATGTATATAAATTTTAACTGTGTTATCAATGAGGCTTTTCTGTAATTTGATTACTTGAACTTTGAGTGTTCGTATAGTTGTAATTGGACTAATAACTGTTTTATTTTGATTAGACTAATAAGACTCCCATTAGCCTAATGATAAATTCTTAGATCATCATACAAGGTGTTCTCATACTAAGGTTTTTCTAGTAATATATTCCAATATTGTAGTGCTGGTTCAACAAAAATATTGTGACAGTTTTTTGTTTGATGTTTCTGGACTTCCCGATTTCTGATGGTTTGGATTCATCTAGATGTCTTTTACTGTATACAAAATCTCCTTGACAGTAGTTTACTCCAACTGCCAGGGGAGCAGAGCATTGATGAAAAAACCTTGCTGTATAATCAGTTTATTTTTAAAAGGATAAAATGTCATTGTTGGAACAGCACATGGGTCTGTGCTAAAACAGATCCAACTGCCAATGATTCACTAGGTGGGAGAGTAGATGAGCATGCTCTTTTTTTGAAATAGCCTTATCTTGAGTTTCAAGAAACAATAAAGCCAAAACCTAGAAGCTTCTAGCAGTGGCCATTCAGTGATAGATTAGTTTATGTGGGAGGTGAGACACTGAATGACACCTCTATTAGAAAGCAACTGGATATTTCTATTTAGGGAATGAGCAGCTGTTTAAGCTGCTTTTAATTTTCTATAAAATTCTAGAATTGCAGAAGGTCTGCAAAAGCAATCTAGTGTGATCTCACCAGACTTGAAGAGATGTGCTCCAGGCAAGCCAGACTCATCCAGGTTCTGCCGCAGACAAGCAGTGCAGAAACTAGTAAAGAAAAAATGATGCTGGCAAGAGACCACACCCTGGCACTGACATTGGCACAGGCATAGATAGCTCTTTCAACTTATATTGTAGAGACCTTCAGCCATGATTAGATAACAGATATGTTGATTATAAACTGAAACTATTACAGAATTACACAACTTCTTTCAAGAAAAAGGTTCAAAAGTAATTTTGGATAACATTAGAGCACAGTTTTAATGAAAAGGTCATGTAGTAGCATCACACTTTCCACGTAAAATGCGCACACATATTTCTCTGAGATCTGGTCTAAGGTTTTCAATATGGATTTGAAAGTACTGTCAATTTTCCTCATATACAGAGGAACAAATTGCTTTACTCCATAGTATGGGGATCAGAGCTGTACAAAAAGGCATTTGTTAAGATCTTTTCCACCACTGGTTACAATAATTAATGTTTTCAAAAGATACTCAGCTTGAACACTACTCACTGTCTTCCTGAGGTCTTTTCAGGACGGAAAAGATGTAGGGAGAATTTGACTGGCTCAGAAGAATTTGCTTCATGACCAGAGCTACTCACTTCTGGGCCATGTTATGAGAAAGCCACCGGATCTCTGTATGGGAAAGGGGTGACTTTGTATTTTGCAAAAAAAAAGCCTCCCTCAGGGCAGCTTTTCTTACTACAGATGTTCTTCACTTCCGCCCCACTGAACTAATTTAGTCCGCAGATGACAGAACTCCTCACTAACAAGACAGAGCTTTTCACTGGCAAAATAGTTCAAGTCAGAAACTCAGTTATAAAAGAAATGAACTTGAGTTCACTCAGTAAAAACAAGATTTCAACTGCTGTTGGAAACCACACTGTAGAGAGGTGTACATGAAAGCCTTAATCTTTGTAAAAATAAAGTTCTTTTGGAGATTTTGTTTTTTAAATAACATAGTTTTGCACTGGATACAAAAGGGTTTATAGAGAATTTATTCAATATAACTTTCTAGAGAACTTGTGAAATATTCTTGTTTATCCTTTGGGTTGAATTGTGATGGCATACTGGTTATAGATACATTTATGTGACAATTTTTAAAGGAATAATGTATCTGTAATGTTATGTTCTTAATTAGATACAGTTTATTATGTCCTTGTGTATTTTGGTGAATAGAAATGGACTTAAGCATGTGTTTACAACCTTTGTTATACTGTAAACTTGCTCTATGTATTGGATACTTGTTAAATAATAGGGATAGTTTCTTGAACAAAGCCTAAAGGAGCAATGTTCACCTGCATAAGCAAGCTAGAGTGAAGGATGAAATGAATCCTTTAACTATTTTCAGCCTTTTGGAAGGAAACACAACTGGGTTAAATTGGTGAGAAAAAAATAGCAGCCATTCATACATCAGAAGAACCAAAGAACTTAAAAACATCCCACAACAAAACCCAAAAAACTTTTACCCAAGGGACTATTTGACATGCACTCAGGAAAAAAAATAGATCATCTCTCATCTTCGAAAAGGCAATTTGTTGAGCTAAGGTCAATGGTTGACTAAAGTTGAGAATTCTGTATTCAGCTACTTACTTTAAATCCAGCCTACAGATACAGGTTTCAACTCAGAACAAAGTAATTTTATCATTTTCTTAATGTGCATAAACACTAGTTCAAAAAAATACATGCCTATTTTCATCAGTCTTTTCTAGAATCAATAAAACATATGTATTGAACGCTTTAATACTTGCACTGGATTGGTTCGTGTTGTATATTTTGACTAATAGTGGTATAGAAGTAAATAGCAATTTTGCAGCCCAATATTTCTTTTAATTCATCCTGAGAACTGGGAGGAGAAGGAGAATAGAATCTCAATGCAGTGCAACCTATGTTTTAAATACAGCTTTTTTTCATCACTATTATTAAGACATGTTTGCAACTTATAACTGATTTTGGATGAAAGGGGATAAAAGCTATGATCTGTTAGATTCTGTGATGCCAGTAAATAGCCTGCCAATTCCCACTCCTTGAATGCGTTATAGCAGCACAATGTCCCCAGATGCTGGCTGGAAAGCGAAACTACAATTACTTACCAAGCAGAGAAGCTACTGAGATACAGTGCAGTATTCCCTTTGACTTTTTGTGGTAAATTACTGAAGATCACAATAGAAGTAGAGCCCAGTTAATAACGGAGCTATCCAAGGACTACATATAATTCTTCCTGTCTCTCCTCCTGGAAGATGTTTTTCATGTTTATTTTGACTTTTATAACATTGGTTATAAAACAGTATCCCTTCTAAAACAGTATTCCAACAATCAATTATCTCTTTCCAGTAGAACCTGGCTTCCCTAAAGGTATTAGCAACTGTAAAGAGTGTAAGCAAGAAACCTGCTCTGCACACACATGGATGGTATACTATCTTTGCTTTTATAGGGAACAGAAGACCTGGTGGTGTGTATTGAGCTAATTAGGTCCCCAGGGTCTCCTAATACTCACTGAATTAATGTCTCAGTAGCTCAGTAGTAGTAGGGTCTTTTTCTCATCCAAAAACTACAGAACAAGGCAAGAACTGAAATTTCTTTTCATTTCCTGATGGGCTTAATATGTCTGTGCTACAGTGCTAAACTTTTAATTAAGCTGGTATATGTTTTTCAAATGTTTGTACAGTATTTTTCTTTCCGTGAAAACATTCTGAAGTGACACTCCATTTGAAAACACATATTCACAGCAGGTTCACAGTATTGCAGTCAGATCAGATGGAATAATGAAGGGAATATGTAGTCCTGGAAAGACTTAGCAATACTGTAGATGTTGGCAGGAAAAGGGAAAGCATTGTAAGATGAAACTCAGTGTAATTTTATTATTAGCACCTAATCCACCTGAACAGCTCATTTAAGAGCCTGCAGAGTGCTTAGACACATTTGCTAGATGCGACTTGATGCTTAAGACTTTTCTACCTCCTGCCTTTGATCAAGTACATTGGCCTTTAGAAGTAATTTGTGGGCTTTTGCCTTCAGTCAAATTTAATGAAGGGAGGACTCCCATTGTCCTTTTATTCTTAAATTGAAATCTACATTTTTACTTTCCAAATGGTCTTGGACTTTGATACTTGGAAGATTACAGTATCTCAGAAGACTTCTTATGAGATGTGCTCTTGACCTGTTGAAAGCTCTCTCTGCATCTTTCTACCTGTCTCTCACCAGGAGACTCCTGTGATTCTTGCCTGGCCCAGCTGCTGCACAGTGCAGGAAGGAAATGGGGAATGTGAGACATGCCTTTCCCCTCACTTGTTCATAACCTTCTTTTCAATGTAGAAAGAAGCCTTTTTGCTACCCACCACAGGGAGAATTGGGGCTGATGGCCTGTTTTCCTCACCTGCTTTGTGCTATCCTGCAGAATCTGCAAGCAACCTCTGCTAGGGCAAGGCAGCTTTACCTTCCTCAGACCTGCCTTTCAGATGATGTAAAGGTACATAGCTCCCTTAAAAGTAATTAATTTTAAATTGACTTACACAACCGAGAATTTGGCTGCTTGCTGAATTTACAATGAGTTCCTCACTTTTGTGTGACTCCAATGGATGCCCATGATCTAATAAGTAGCTGCTCTATGCACAGCAATTTGGAGTGAAGAGCCTCTGCTGAAAGGCAGCTCCTGCTGTCAGGCTCCAGAGGTGACTACCAGCAGTGGAG
Organism: Mesitornis unicolor; assembly: GCF_000695765.1. Lineage (NCBI taxonomy): Eukaryota > Metazoa > Chordata > Aves > Mesitornithiformes > Mesitornithidae > Mesitornis > Mesitornis unicolor. Next base: position 29,094 of record NW_010169020.1, read on the forward strand.
CCACATGTCCCCATCGCCCTTGCCTGTTTCTGTCTCCCTGACCACTCCTGTTGTTGATTCAGCAGAGCCCCAGAACCATGTCAGCCTGCCAGCATAGAGGTGAGAAGGAGATGGGCAGGAGAAGGAGATGACCCTTCCCAGTGGGGACAAATAACACCAGTAGTCAAAAACATCAAGAGGCTATAAGGGTAGGTGCCCCTTCTCCTTTACTTCCAGGCAGCAATTAACTAGATATTTATAGTCTTTCCCAGTATCACAGGGTTTCCTCTGTGAATTCAGGAAGCAGAAGATGGAGACCAATAGCTAGAAGGTATGTGTCATCCCACGTAAAATAGAGCTGTTACCTTTGTTCATTGTTACCAGTTTGTTGGTGTAGTAAATGTGTGCTCAGTGCTTAAGATGGATTAGAATATGGCTCTGAAGGCAGAAATTGATTTGATGGCTCTCTGACTGGATTTTGGCAGAAGAGCCCTTGGTTAATCAATGACAATTTCTCTGTCACCTCACAGTAAGTGACACTTCCTCCGGCTCGTCTCTGGTTAAGATTCATAGACACTTCCAAAGAAAGCTTTCCAAAGAACATTACTCTGCTTTACATTGCAGACTGTATGAGAAACATCCCTGCACAGATCGGTGGAACAGCTGATGCCCACATGGCAGAACATTTAGATGTGCAGTTACAGATATATATAAGTGTATTTCCAACTGCTTTAATGAATCTGGCTCATTGTTTGATCCTAAAGGCTGCTGAAGGAAATGAGTCATCCAAGCCTTTGGCTAGGCTTTGGCTGAAAGCTACTTGGTGAACTTTGTCTTACCAAATAGATGTAGAAAGCTAGCAAAGCACTGCCATGCTTTCAGTATTCAAATCTCAGAGGGTGGGATTTGACCTGTAACATGCAGACTTGTAATTCTCTGTCATAAGAACAAAATAAAATCCAGTTATGGAAGTGTTGTTTTGGGGTGGGAAACAAGCTGCATGGATTTGGAGAACACGGTGCATGCCTGTAAGTATATTTGTTTGTTTTCTCTTAAGAAAGGAGTAGTCTACCAACAATAAAACTATTAAGAATAAACTTTGATTCTTGCAGTTTTCCTTTACTGTACCCATATTGAGATATTAAGAAATGCTGGGGACCCTATGGAGATGATCACAATTGTTTATTTTTACTTATTACTTTTTGCTGTTTGTTTGGGGTTTTTATTATTCGTGTAGGATTTTTTCACTTTTTATGGTGCAGTAAGACTTATTCCATTGTGCTGGCTCCAAGTGGGATTTGTGTGTTTAAATTAAGGATATAATAAACTATTCTGCAGATATAAGAAATTACTCTAGGAGCCTATTATGCTAGTAAAAATTTTTGAATTTTTTATTTTAAATTATTTATTTAAAGTTTTTTTTCTCTGTTCACACCATATTCACTGATATACAGAGAAAGGAACAATTTCCTATCTCTGCAAATGAATAAAAATATTTTCCAAAAGGTAGAAGTTTCAGATGCTGGGAAAGAAACACTGGCTATTATACAGTGCCCACATTTCTCTGCTGAATTGTCTCTGGCTGGCAGCAAAGATGATAAGTAAACCTAATGTCATCTCTACTGCACCCCTGGAATCCCTATGTGTCTTGGATATTTTCAGTACCACTTCAGCTAGCAGCCAAATAAGGTACTATGCAATCAAGAATTAAAACATATACCTTTTCACATGGAAAAAAAACCCGACCCAAGTACTTCTGCAACAAATAATTGTGAGCTTTCCTTTCTGAGCACTCTGAACAGCTAAAGTAGGAATGATAGTTTATATGCTAGGCTTTGACACTAGAATATTTCATATTTAGTTTCCTGAAACATGTATACCTGCTCTTGGCTGCTTAGACTGACAACAAAATGAAGTACAAAGGCCTTGGATATAATATACTGCTCCCATAGTCCTGGAGTGGTCCCTGCAGGGTCCAGGTAAGTGCCAAAACCTGCCAGGATATCAGCTATACCACAATTAATTTATTCCATATTGCTCCTTTTAACGATCTTTCAGCAGTACCGAACTGATTTCATTTCTACAGCTACTCTTCTTCCCTATCTTATCTTCATTCTCCCTCTCAGCATGAATTAAATAATAGAGATGAAAGATCTATTTTTGATAGCCCATTGTTATAACGGAGATAGCTCTGTGGCATTGTATAATATAAAAATCTTCATTACACAGTTATATTTGAGTGCATTCTTCTCAAAAGAAGGCCTTGTACTTGAATTAACTCTTAGTATACTCAACACATCAAGCATCACTTTGATTGTGGTACAGCTCAGCAAGCACTGCTGAATTGCAACAGGGAGGGAAATGTTGCCAGCACTTTCAAAACAGTAGCAGACTATAAGCTTTATTCCCATAGTCATCCTGAGACACTGCAATAAAACTCAGCAATCCCCTTTCTGATTTATATTTGAGTGACCACACAGTTGTACAAAGACATTTCAATATGCAATCACTTGACTGCACACAGAACTCATGCTGAGCATGCTTGTGTACCACGTCCTACAGAGCTTTTGACTCAGAGGTGCCAGAAACTCACTGCTAGACCGTTAAAGCTGCTGGATCTTTTCTGATGCCATCTTCAAAGAAAGATAAAATGCTTTTGGAAAGCTGTGGGGAGTAATTGCTTTTCGGCCTATTACATAGATTGAGACAGCTAGTGAGTTTTATTCCTCTGGAGCTAATTTTATGATTTAGTTGTGTGTATACAAGGAAACTCTAATTAATATTCTAATTCTGTACAATCAATAAGCAAAGTACCCTGTAAACGTTTTTGTCATTACACTGAATCACTAACGGCTTTGGGCTAGCTTGCACCCAGCAGAGCAGAGATAGATGTAAGAATGAGAGAACTCCAGGAAGCAAGAGCCAGGAGGAGGCACAAATAGAAATCATCCTTTGTTCCAGCTGCATGGATTGCTGTGAAGAGTGGCATTGCACTGAAAGCAAAAGGTGGGAAACGGCTTATTCCTCTTCATATTGACTGAAGGAGGTGGAAACAGAGATTGCATTCTCACTGCTAAAAGAGTAGTCCCAATCCCTTGTTTTGGTCTACAGGAGGCATTGTACCTGTGCTCTGCCCTGGGTAGTTTCTGATGGGATAGTGTGGTTGCATCATGTTTCCTACCCTGAAAGGTACTTCAAAACTTCATATAATCCTTTAATTGGTTTCAAGTAGAGTAAAAGCTTCCTGAGCACTTGTTTCTTTTATTAAAGTTACTTGAATTATTGCAATGCCCAGAAGCTCATATAAGGTGCTATGTAAGTAAAGGATATAAGGTCATAACAATAGATCTTATTTCAGATAGCTTGTGATTGAAGTGCAATGGAAGATGCAGCTGATGTGGATAGATGAGTGTGGGATGAAACAAAGAGCTGGTCCCAGCCAGGCCTTTGTCCATTTTTATTTCTAATTAGTACAGTAAGAGAAAGTTTAAGGGGAACTTGAGAAAAACAATGAAACATTTTCATGGACAGCTTTCCGCATGTAAGATCCCAGAAGCATCTGTTCTAAAACATAATAAAATTGCCTGATGTGGGGGAGGCAATGCTGTTATTTCAAGCCAGAGTTGATAGGATGAGTGTACAGCACAAAGAGCTTTGGCAGCGAAGACTTTCAGCTTGTATTTGACATGAAGAAGGGGCAGGTAATAGTGGGACTCAAAGGGAGAGATGACTTTATTAATCATCTTTGAAGCAGCATTGCTGAACCTACTGTTAAGAGAATATGGGCCGTATGATGAGGTGGATGGCTGCATAGAAAAATCGGATCTTAGATATGAAAGAATGTGTAAGGTTTATAGTCTGAAGACTAGAACTGTCAGTGAGGCCTGAGCCAAGACTACAGACCTGAATGACAGGTAGAAGGACAGCCTTGTTCAACATCTGAAAAACAGAATGGAAAAAAGATAGCAAAACGGAAGGAGGAGAAAATGAACTCATCTGGTCTCAGAATTTCTGTCATAGATATTTCCTAATGTATAAGCAGGAGTGGAGGAAGTAGTGTCAAAGGTAACCCACATCTAAAACTACTAAAAGAAATATTGCAATATGGAAGATAAGGAAAAGAGTCATAGGGGAGACTTAAAGCACAATCAACAACTCCATGGGAGAGGGAGAGGGAGAGGGAGAGGGAAAGGAGAGAAAAAATTGAGATGAGGAAACACAATGTGGCAAAACACAAAGGAGGGGCTGATATCACAGTAAGAGAGTAGAATTTATCAAGAAAAAAATGGTGCTTGGAGAAAAGCAAGGGAACGACTCCTTGCAGCGAATAGGAGAGTTCCAAGCTGAGAGATGGGATTAGACTGAGAGAAATGGCTGAAATGGTTTATTGACTAAATTCACCAAGGGTAGTACTGAAGGAAGGTTTTGATTCCTACCCGAAGGATGATTTTAATTTGTTTTCAACCCAAAACTGATTTAGGTATAAAATGAACATGAATTCCAGACATCTTTAGCAGGAACTCAGATTCTCAGTTCGACCTTAGGCGTACTCTCCACTCCTTTTCCTCCTTCTGTTCTCTTACTTTTTGAAAATTTTAATTTTAGCAAAAAGAGTGAAGGTGGTACTTATTCAGGCTAATTAGTCGGAAGCCCAGAATTGATATCTCCATAGTCTGCTGCACCAGTGGTGCTGGCCACTGATCCTACCACATTTCTTTTTAAAGTCTGCTAGGCAGTTCAGTGATCCCACCTAGGCTTGGGTAAGTATTTCTGTACATGGGTGTAGAAACGAAGCTAGGCAAAGCCCAGCAAAGTTTGGGAATAAATAGAACAGTATCTAAATTACTTATCTGCCCAGATACATGGCAGTGCCAGAAAGCAGGCGAGTACATGGATGACACAGATGGCTAAGACTGGATTCCATTCAAAGTATTTAAAGTGCAATTCTGTCCATGTGTTTGGGATACTCAGTTTTTTGCCAGTGAGTCTATTTTACATGTGATCTTAAATTATTTTGCATGACTTAGAATTTAAAAAAATTGTGAAGTGAGATTTTGAAAGTTTCTGTTTCATATATTTTGATAGTCTTAATTATTTAAACAGAGGAAAATCGATCATTGTCATTGAACTGCACAAGCTAAGAAAGTAGTGCAATGCAATTAAACTTTATGGCTTATAATATAAGTAAATTGCTTGTGCAGAGCAGGAAGATTTTTCTCCTCTATTATTCTGAACATTAAATACTGGCTGCTGCTCAAGAAAAGATAATAAGCAAGATGTGACAGTGACTTTATCTGATATGTCAAATTCAGGTTTCCTTTGAAGGAGGGAGCTCTAATCTGTGTCTCACATCTTCCATAAACGCAAGGAGCCATACATTTAAGCAGTGAGCTGTTATTTTTCTCTCCTTGTGTCTATAGCATGGCATCCTTTTGACATTTTGTCTAAATACTTAAATCAAAATGGTTGTCATTACGTAGCTGGTACACCCTGCAGCACAGAGGGAGGTGTATTTTTTCTGATGTGATAAAGCTGTTAAAGAATCTCTTTTAAGTTTAAACATATTTAGCCATATGGCATATCAAATAAAGTTTTCAAAATGACTTCAGTCTTTATACAAGAGAACATAAAACAAGATACTCAGTAAACTGACAGATCAGGTATATATGTATATATATATAGATCAGCTAAGATCATGGTAGGTAATTTTTTTCTGACGACTATCTACATGACTGGAATTTTTGTCTCACTTCTGGGAAAACTGAAGTAGCTAAGATCCTTTAATGCATTCTTAACCCTATATCAGTTAATTTTTAAACGGATATTGTGATTTATCCTTTGCCACTTCATTTCGATTGTCTCTTACAGCTATCTGCATTATCTTTCCTGATAGTGACTATCAGTTCATATGTACTTATACTATGGTCTTCATTGCTGCATACTCTTTAGATTATAGCTATGAAGGAAAGCACCAATTGTTTTAACTTCTTTTTTTTGATGATTTCTTCATCTCCTCTAGATTTTTTAAACTCAGAGAAGTTTTAAAAAAACATAGTCCTATCTGCACTTAGGTTACTGACATGGAATTAAATATAGCATACTTGGCAGTACTTAAACTTATATAGTTAAAAAATATACGTCAGATATGACTGGTATCTATAATAGTTTTATATCTAGCTATAATAGTTTTACTTCTCCTTGTAAGCTCTTCTAATTACATTATCCCCAATACAGTCTGATATATTCTTTAGTTCTCTTTAAAAATACAGCAAATTCATAAGTGGAAATAGGATATTTTTTTACCCTAATTTATTTGACCGTCATCCTCCAACTATGGATAAATATTTTGAACAAGAGCAGTCTCATAGAGGTTTCTGCTGACACAGAGGCATTGTGTGGACTCTTAAAATCACTTCTCTTCCTATCTCCCTCCCCAGTGCAGTGGCAAATATTATTTTTAGCAAAAAGTTATAACTTGTGCCAAATGTAAAATGTCATAGATTTTTTTCACAATGAACTAAAGGACACACTAGGGCTGCTCATAGACAAATGAGCTGGATTTTTGGCAACTCCTAAACCCTGTGTTGGAAGTTAATCAATCTAGTTACAAAACATCCTCAGAAGGGACCTCTTCAGAAATGAAAGATGCTTTGTTGCTCATAGTATCTGGTCATTATATCTTTGGATATCTGAAGTACAAAAAGTCTGGCCTGATTTATGACCTGAGTAGTTTGTCTTTTTCACTGAAGGCAATAAAACAAATTTTCTGTAAAGTCTTAATATCAGTCACTTGAACTAGAGTCTTGCAAAATGATCCGCTTTCATAGGACCAAAACATGTAATACCAAAATAGCTGACCTAGTTTACTGATGTAGAAAAATAAATAAATCACCTTTCATTCTGAGATCACAGCTGAACATGAACCTATTGGTGAAACTGAGCCTATGTATATGTATTTACTTGCTCTTGTGCAGAACTCAATTCTCATTCTCAATTAAAGCTTTCACTATTTGTTATAGCAATAGTTATGAAGTTTATCTATCTGTTTATCTTTCAAGGTGGAAGACCCTTGTGGAGGAATGTAGATAATTATCAGCAGAGGAAAGGAAAGAATTTCTAAACAAAGAAAAATAATGCCCCAGGCTTTATCATGTCATCCTGTCAAAATCTGTTATGGTACAAAGATCTTCAGATGTGTGTGATATTCCTGCCGACAGTGCAGTGTTTATACATGGGCAGATTACTACCCAGTGTCCTCTGAAGACAACAGTGACAACATGGAATGATCTGACTTTTTCCAGTATTTGTTTAAGCCTCAGTCAACATTAAATTTCATCCTTTGAGTTCAATGAATCAAAATTGAATGCTAATAATTATTGTATTTCCAATCCCAATGGCTTTACAACCCTTGAGACAGAGCAGTAGCATTCAATTAAAGAGGGATGAAACTCAGAGAGCTGCCTTGTTAATTGGCCTAAATATCATGCAGTTAATGAAGTGTTTTTAAGGTTTCTGTAAGCTTGTGAGATGTCTGAGTGATATAATTGCTGCAGACTCTATTAAGAAGAGGACAATCTTTATTAAAAAAAAATGAAGGCAAATAGTTGAGGTCAAAAGGCTGAGACACATTCACAGCATGGCCTTGATTCTATTTTTCTCTGTGTCTTCATAAATTTTTATATGACCTCTTCTTTGTAAACCTTTGTAATGCAGTGAAGAAGGTGAGTGGCAGTTAAACCTTTCAGTGGTAGGCATTAACAAAATGTTGTAGACCCTTTCACAGTTCCTTATACCACAGCATCTCATGCAAAAACCATGTGCCTGTATCAGTAACTGAAGAAGATTCTCTGGCTTTGCTCTTTAAAACACCGTCTGCAACAGCTCAGTGTCTTGGGGTGATAGTCTGCTATTGAAAAAGGAGAGATGAGAGAGCAGATTTGCCAAGGGAGGAATGGAAGTACCAACTTTTCATGAACAGCAAAATATGCCTTATGAAGAGAAACTTTAAACAAAGGACAGAGCTTGAAAAAGGTGGTATGTTTTGTGGTCTTTTATGCACAGAGTTTTTAAAAATGTCCAACAGTACAAGAACAAGCACACAATCCCTGGTGATAACTATCTACTAACATTATTTCTGTTTTATCTTTGCCAGGCACATTGTACAATCCCATTTGCTGATACTGAGAATACAACCATCAGTTTAAGAGGCGTGTGTTAAAATGAGGATCTTTTTATTTTTTAACATCTAGTTAAGGATATATAATACAGCAGCAAGAAGTATGAATTTTAGTAACTGATAGGTACAGCCCACTTCCTTACTCCCTTAAAAAAAATTTACCTTTCCAAACTGGATCACAGAATCACAGAACGTTAGGGA
>NW_010169021.1:0-6702 GCF_000695765.1 Mesitornis unicolor
CATCGCTGTGATGGGAGCATCAGTGCTCAGCCTGTGCCCAGCCCCATTGCTGTGATGGGAGCATCAGTGCTCAGCCTGTGCCCAGCCCCATCGCTGTGATGGGAGCATCAGTGCTCAGCCTGCGCCCAGCCCCATCCCTCGCTCTGTGGGCAAGACCCAGACCCCCAGCAGCATCGCAGTGTCCCCACTGCTCCCTTCCCGCCTCTCACTTTGCCAAAGTTTGGTTTTTCCACACGTGATTTCCTCCTCCCGTACCCACTCACAGCCGTGCCCCCCCAGGGCAACCCCTGCCATAGGCAGAGATGTGCACCCCGATCTGCGCTTCGTCTGCGAGCCAGGGAAATAATTAACACAATTAACAAAGAAGGGGAGGGAGGAATAAATCCTGTGCAAATTTAGCCAAGAACTATTTAAATTGGATGGGAAAGCTGGCAGTACAACAGCCACAGAGACATTTTCCCCTTCTGCTTACTAGGAAAAGTCTTGATTATATGGGCTTAATATAACCCCATGCAGAGCAGCCAGCTATAGATCTGGGGGTGTACTTACATGTCACACACGTTCTGGGCAAACTTCATGCACCAGGAGCTTATTTAATGTGAGGGAGAGATTATTTTTTAAATAATCTAAAAATAAGCTAAAAGCAGAAAGCACAGGAGGTGTCCATGTACCTGTGTGAGCAAACCCAGTCATAGCTGGCGGCACAGACCAGAAAACCTCCAATGAGAGATTGCCACCAGATAGGAAGGGCTGGGAAAACACAGTGCAAACCTCTATAAAATAAAGGGGACAGCAGGAGAAGCAGCCATCACATTCAAAAAACAGAGACACAGAAGATTTGGGAGCTTTACAAAGTTCCTGAATCCCAAAAATGCAGGGGTAGAAGAGCCCCAGACTCACCCAGGACCAGCACATCCCAGGACAACAGCCCCAGCCCAGCTGCCCCAGGAACCAGTTTGCTCGATACAGGCACCATGACCCCACCACCAACCCCTCCTCTAAGGCCAGGGGCAGCCCCTCGGAGCCTGATTTCAGCCCTGGCTGTGGATTTGTTAACTCCCAGCACGTGTGGGCCTTGCCCAGGTGTGAATCATGGTTGTTTGTGGAGGTAAATGAGCTGCAGCGTGGGGTCAAAAGACACCTGGGTACCTGCAGGACCTCTGCAAATCAGCCTGTGCCCCTCGCATGAAATACAGAGGCAGAAGCATTTCCTTATCCTGCAGAAATGGGCCATTGCTGGGGCCGAGGGGTCCTGCGTGGCCTTGACTCACCGGTGACAAGGACAGGGTGGTGTGGGAGCTGCCGGGCCCTCCGAGACCATGGGGATGGCTTTGGATCCGTTATTGTACAGGGGGATGTGAAAAGTGTCCTGTTAGGGACTGAGAGAAGGGAAGGGTCACTGCAGGGGTGGCTGTCTGCATCTGGGGATGCCTCCCGCCCCTGCCGTGTCCGTCCGGTTGGTCATGGTTTAACCCACCACACAGCTGAACACCACGCAGTCGAACACCACACAGGTCACTCACTCAACTCCCCTGCTTTGGTGGGATGGGGAAGAGAATTGGGAGAGTAAAGTGAAAGAACTCGTCGGTTGAGATAAGGAGTACTTAATAACTAAAATAAACCCAAGAGAAATAATAATAATACCTATGAGCTGCAACAAGGATAGGAACAAGGGTAATAAAGCGATCACAGTCACACTCGGCTCACAAGCAGCAGCCACTGCCCGTATGGCAACACCACCACCACAGGGGAGGGGTGAGCCTCAAGAAGAACCCAAACCAAGCTCCAACCACAGGTGCTGGTGAAAGCCTGAAAAACAAACCCTTGAAAACAGTCAGTATTGGTGTGTTACCATATCAACCCCAGCACAAACCCCAGATAAAGCTCTCACCGGCTGCTAGGAGGGAGAGGGAAAAACCGCTGCCCCATCAAAGCCAGGAGATCACCTCGCTGCTCGTCTCCAGCACCACCCATCACGGACAACTTCTGCCTGGTGGGCCCTGTGTGGAGGAATGAGCACTGTAATTTGGGGCCTCCTTCAGGAGAGGCAGCAGCTCCTTTACTCACTGGTGTGTATTCACCAGTATTCCCCACCTCCATCACCCCCAAACCTCACCACCGTCATTTCAGCCCTGTTCATCCCAGAAGAAAAGGGGGGGTCTTTGGGCTCAGCCCTTGTCCTTGCCTCTACTCTGGTGTGATGTGAGAATGGTCACTGCACCCTTCTGTGCCTCAGTTTCCCTGGCTCTGCTCATGAAAGCTCCCCTTTGTGCCCAGTGAGTGCTTGCTGAGTCGAGCTCTAAACCAGCGCCGTTCCTCAACCGAGAGCCCATATAATAACAACAGCATTTTCCCTCCTCAACCTCAGAGCCTTCTCACTGAGATGGGGACAGAAACTCAGTCTGAACATTTCTGCTTTATTTTAGAGACGCGTGGCACCAAGCAGAAATCAAAGGAGGAAAGATAAAGCCCTCCTCGGAGTTGTCCCTCTCTTTCCCCGTTCCTATCGTCTTCTAATCGAACCAGCGTGAGGTACCAAGCAATTACAATGCCATTTGCTCCCTGCTGGATGCAACAATTAGCCTAAGATATCTAATGAAAGGAATTAAATTCTACGTGTTTTAGACCAAATAGCTTTAATTTTAATTACAAGCCCCAAATACATCGTCTTCAATAACGATCAGCCCATCACATCTGCCAGGGGCTGATGAGGATTGGCCTTTCTCACGGTTTGGACTGAAGACAAAACGAGGCTCTGCCCATGTAAGAGCCCCAGTGAAGGGCACAGAAATTGGGGTACGGCAGGGATCAGAGCCCACAAAACCCCTGTGGCACTTCCCAGAGCCTGAGCTGACACCAGTGCACTCTGCAGCTGCCAAAAGAGCCCTCACACATCAGCCCCACAGGCGCTGTTCGGGGACGTAATTCATGGCTGAGCATCACTTCCACCTCCCCCCTTGGACGCCATCCACGCAGTCCATTAGATCAGGGCTCATCTGGGAAATCTGCACTGCTCCGGGTACCGGAGCCCGAGCATCAGCGTGACAGCAGCTGTATCACTGCGAGGAGGTGAGGGCTCAGAGCAGCTCGGGCTGGGCTTGGGGTGGCATCTCTCAATCCGCTCCCCAACCTGGATGGGAATTGTCAGCAAGGAAGAGCCCGGAGCCAAACACTGAGTCCCAAACCCAGCTCTGAGCCCACCAGCCCCCGCTGACGAGTGCATTGCAGGGTCCTCAAACCATCTCCAAACCCCCAATGATGGCTGGGGTACCCTGTCCCAGCAAGCCAGGCAGAACGAGTGTGTTTGAATGGGGTGTGCTTCAGTCTGGACCCTTGTTTTGACCTGAAGTGTCCCTGGGTTTCACCTTTTCTTGTGTCCCTGCTTGTACACCTACATCTGGGGACAATGCCGACCAGCTGGGGCACCCCTGATAAATCGGGACAATGCCGACCAGCTGGGGCATCCCTGAAAAATCGGGACAATGCCGACCAGCTGGGGCATCCCTCAAACTGGGGTCAATGGTGACCAACTGGGGCATCCCTCAAACTGGGGACAGTGCCGACCAACTGGGACTTTCCTGAAATTGGAGACAATGCCGACCAACTGGAGCATCCCTCAAACTGGGGTCAATGGTGACCAACTGGGACATCCCTCAAACTGGGGACAATGGTGACCAGACGTGCTACCTGCCCATAACTATTGCCCAGGAATATCTTTATATCTCTCTTTTTTACGTGACCTTGATGAATGTGGCTGCTTAATATGGCTAAGATGAATGAGCCAATAACTTCTGGACAAGGCAGGGGACAGGCAGCGTGTTTTGATTTACAGGGCTATGTTAATAAACACGCTGCTGTGTTTTGCTCATTGGGTTGCTGTGTGTGCCTCGTGTTCCTGGGCAGCCATGGGTGCAAGATACGATTCACCCATGGGTGCTGGTTCCTGCAGCCCCAAGGAAGTGTTTCTGTAACCCAAATCCTAATGGCTACCCTGATTTTCTTCCTTCAGCCGGCTCTCAGTGCTTGCAGGCCTGCAGTACAGCTTATCAGTCATTGCTACTGTGAGTGCATAAGACATCAGTAATTGATATTAGGTCAGACAAGACACGGTGGAAATGCTGTGTGTAATAGGAATACAACCAGACATCAAAACTGGTGAATTTTAGAACAAGATCACAGCCGGCAGAACTTCAAAATTAAAAATCAAGTACAAGAATAATTATTTCATTCGCTTGTCATTAATTTTATTCCCTGCAATTTGTGTCATGAGCCCGTCATAAACTTCCGACTTTGAACCTGTGACATAAAACTGCGTTTTGGGGCTGGAGGGAGGGAACGACACGAGGAGAGGGGCGCTGAGCATGACCCCCCGTACCCTTTATCCCCTGTGGTGCCAGTGCTGCTCCCCAAGAGCTGGTAGGACTTGACACTGCAGGAGGCAGGGGCACAGCAGAGGCTGTGGTGCCATCGCTCTGGTTCATAAATCACACAGGAAAACACAGACTCAGTTTTATTTCCGTGCTCTCTCTGTCAGTGCACTTTGCCCTTTTATTTAAGCTATGGTCTTATTTCCTTTCAGCCCTCCAAAATCTCTTCCTGGCCTCCCTCCCTGTATCACCGATGTGCCACGGGTGTTATTTATTTATTACTATTTACTGGCAACATCAGCCTTGCACTTGCTCAGTGAAGAGCAGGGAACAGGAGCCCATCCATCTCCTGTGGTCGTAAACCAGGGGTTAACGAGGGTGCTGAGCAGAGGGGCTCTGGCGCTGGCAGTTTGCACCTCACCCTGCTCCTCATGGTTTATGGTGCTGCCTTTGATGTGGTCACTGTGGATTTATCTTGAGAAGCAGTGAACAGCTCAGCCAAGGGCCTCTCCTGGCAGGGGATTACATGCGTCTGCAGCTCTGCCTGTGAACGGCAGCTTCAACAGGTTATTTATTTACTTATTGACTTATTTATATATTATATATAAAGCAGAGGAGATGCTGGATCAGGGGAACCAGAGCGAATTTACCATCATTCTGGGCTCTCGTCATCCTGGTATGGAGAGGGTGATGTGTCTGTCAGAGCAATGCTTTAATTCGTTTAACTTCACTGGAACTTCTCCGATTTATTTAATTTAGTTGGGCAGCAAAGTAATCAGAAGGCTGCTTGTTTCCAATAGCTGGATTAGCTCTCCAAGTTGCTGAACTCACCCCTCCAAGTTGATGAATGTACCCCTCCAAACTGCTAACTTACCCCCCAGCACTGGCAGTGCAGGGGATCAGGTCCAGCCTTGTGCCTGGATTGGAATAATTTATTTTTTCTTTTCTTTTTCCCAAATCCCCGGGTTCAGGCCAACGACCGCACGTCCGGGCAGGGGATGGGAGACGGGCCCCAGGTCCGTGGGTTTACCCAGCAGCGTCCACGGCCGGGTAAAACCTGGACCAGATCTTTTCAGAGCCCAAGCACCCCAGCCTGTGTGACCGCTCCTGCCGCGCATCCACCACCTCTGGGTGTCTGTGCCACTTCTCCCATCCCTCCTCCCAAAAACTGGGTTGGCCCTTGCTCCCCTGGGCCCATCCGCCCCTCCTCATCCCCACAGCGCTCATCTTCCCCTATCGATTTCCTCCCTTTTAGCTGAAATATGGCCCTGCTCTGTGAGAGGGGCGATGGCTCAGGCCACACCATTGCAAATAACACCCGACTCCCAATATTCTGTGATTCTGCGATGCTTTGGAGAGCAGTGATCGAACTCCCGCATTACCCACCGCAGCAAAAACCTCTCCCTTGCCAACGAGAAAACGCTCTGCAGAGATAAGATCATGGAAATTCATCAAACTGCCTTCAGGGAGGGGGTTTTGTGCTGTTTGTTGATTTTTTTTTTGTCATTTGAGTTGTTTTTATTTAATTTGCACCACCCCAGAAAGATGCTGAGATTAAAATGCATTCTCCTTGATACGGGGGCTGGCCAACCCAGTGCATCCAGTTACTCAGGATTCAAACTATAACTCATGCTTGAAATTGCAGATCCACCCCAGATAAATTCCAGCTCTGGTTCCCCGTGCATATTTAGTTTGCATCCGCGTCTATACAAATCTTCTGACAAACTGCCATAAATCCTCTGCCATATGTTTCAATGATCCGAAGGAGAACTGTGTGAGCAGAAGGGGCTTTATTCCTCGCTCAAGATGTCACATGAAAAATAAAATGTACCCGTGCCTTAACAGCAGAACTTCTAAGGCCATAGATCCGTTTTATCATTATTATTATTGCACTGAAGCGTGGCACATCTGAAGGCAGAAGCTCTGTTACGTGCGAGTGCTCAGATGCAGCATCTCAATCCATCGCTAAGGTGGATGGAGCAGATGGAGCCAGATTTCGGACGAGCGCACCCTTTTTTTGGGGTGCCTGAACCAACAGGTTGGTGCTCTCCAGATTTTGAGGATGGGACGCATAGGGCTCCCCTATTCGGACACACACAGCCGGGTTCCCAGCGCAACCTTGGGTGTTTCTGCTACAGACTGAGGTACTTTTGATATTAAAATCTGCGCAGGCGTATTTATGACAGGAAGATACCTCCTCTGCTAGGAGCCGACATCCTGCCTTGTTCTGAATAAGGTAATAAGTGTTATTTCTTGATGGCTTAGCCTCGTGCCTCTTTCTATCCCAGTTAATTTGGAATAGATGCAGTTCAGATCTCAGGCTTCAGAGTATAAA
>NW_010169022.1:0-2689 GCF_000695765.1 Mesitornis unicolor
GATTCTGTGATTCTGTGGGAGGCAATAAATTTAGATTGCAAAAGGAGATATGAAAAAAAATAGCACATCTTCAGATAAAAGACTGTTTTAAAGTCGACATCTGTTCATAGAATTTTTTTCACAAATTTCCAGATCCTTACAAAGCCTTCATCCCAGATAATCTGTGTAGTCTCATAGACTGTTTAACCAAACTTTTCTTTCACTGTGTCTCCTGATCACTCTTTGTCTTGAAACTCTGTTTTCCTTATACTTGTGTTGGGATTGTGATATTCTAGGCTGCTGAAACAACTTTTCTGTATTTAAATTCCATCACTTGCCTTGTGCCCTTAAGCAGGGATTTAGAATAAGGTATAAAAAAATACATTTGCACTTCTAAAAGGGGAATGAGGCATTTACAATTATCGAACTAAAGAGCACTGCAGATCCAGGTTGGAGCCCACAGTAAAACCTAAAGGATGGTATTCACAGAAGACATGAATTGTCTAAACTGGAAGGAGAGCAGCCAGCACGGATCAGTCAAAGGAACTTGTGGTCAGAAGGACGGAAGCGGATGTTGCAGCCTTCAATTTTTGCAAGACCTTGGACACAGTCTCCTATAGTGTCCTTATAGCCATGGTGGTAAGGCATGGACGGCATAAGTGGATGATAAGATTGATGGAGAAGTGGTGATACTGCTTGGTTCAATGCTACGCAATCTGCTAGCACCAGCTAGATATTAATGGTGTCCTTCAGGGACTGATAGTGGTCTCAATAGTGGTACCAGTATTATTAAGTGGCTTTAATAATGACCAGGATGGTGGAGTGGAGTATACTCTTAGCACATCTATGGCTGAGATAAAATTGGGAAGAGGGTGCGGTGAAGGGTCTGGGAACAGTGGTTGGTGCATTGAAGGGCAGATCTGCTATCTAGAAGGACCTGAACAAGCTGGACAAATGGATTGGCAGGAATCTCATGAAATAAAACAAACAAAACCAAGTAAATGCAGTCAATGAACCTTATAGGTCCCTTCCAACTTGACATACTCTATGATTCTATGATTTGTAGAATATTTTAAGGTTTATGTTCTAATAATTTGGTACTCATCATATATTATCACATGTTGTTTCAATTGGCCCTGATAACTAGTTGAACTGATCACTTCCTTAATTTCAAACAGTGTTCTTCTTTGATTCATGCTGAATCTCACCGTTGTGTGGAATTTCTGCAAAAGACACTCAAAAAAGTCCTTTAGTATCCTCTTACAAATCAATCTTTGAAATTTTCCACTGTAGAGATATTTAGAGAAACAAAGAACATTTACCCCATTTATTCACTGATACGACTGTTCACACTCATCAATATCCTCTCTTTATTTTACTGTATTGTCCCATACAGCTGCTTCTTGTTGTACGTAATCAATATGCACAATACACAGTCTTTTAAGTAAATAAATTTTACTCTGGGTCATAAAGAAGAGTATTTATTTGGGATGAGGGTTTGCAGGTTTGGTGATTTTTTTTTAGTCTTGCTATTGTGTTCATGCAACTGAACTGAAGACAAATTGTAAGCTATTTTACAGGCACTTCTGCAAAGTTATGCAGACCACAAAATTACTGTGACAGCACAGAAATACTCATCAAACTTGAAACTCAGACATACAGAGAGAGGTAACTTAGCAGACAGTGCTGAAATTAATACATAAGCCAGAAGTAATGAGTATAGAAAAATGAGAGAGGAAAATAAAGACAGAACAGGCTTACTTATTATTTCCACTTGATGATTTTGAATATAAATACATCACAGTGCAATTATAAAAAGTTCCAGCTTTTTCTTTTCTTGTTGTTTTGTTGTTTTCTTTTACCAAGTTTTTAAATGATATATAGCATTCTATCATATTTCACCCTCAATTTACCAGAACGGTTTAACAGAACTTTACACAGCCACTCATTATTATATGCATTTTTATAACTGAAGATAAATACTTTAGCTTCAGAAAAAGAAAATAAAAGAAAATAACTGAAACACCCGAAACATTTCCTCATTATAAACCCACATCCATGTTTTGTTTTGGAGCTGTTTCAATATTGCCTTATTTATGGAGACTTGTTTCGATTCGCAGAGAAGTTCAGTTGCACAAAAGCTAGATTCTCTCGATTCGCATCAGATGTGTCATCAGTTCTTGATGGAACAGTCTGAAAAAATGAGTGATCCATAGCAAAATGAAGCTTTTGAGTGTGTTCTGAACGTGAATGTCAACTATAGGCAAATGACTGTGTCTAGAGCTGCCAAACTATGCCTCCAGGCATTCCTCTGATGCAGGGGGGGCGGAAGAAGATACAGCAGAAGGTTGGGCCAGGCCTGAGGGCAGACTCTGTCCTGTCCACTCAGGGGATGTCTCATGTCCTTGCCTCATAGTGATCCTCTGCAGGGGTGAAACTGGGGTGGTGTCATGGTTTCAGCTAAAAAGAACTAATTTTCTATTTAGTGATTTTGCTTTTTCAGCTCAGTCTCTTCTAAGTGGCTGAACTTGCTGAAAACTAGCAGCATGTTTGTTTTTTCTTTCCAGACAGTGTGTACTGCTAGAAGTGATAATCACAAGGCCACTGTCTCACCATGGGTGCCGTGTCTGCACCTACAGGGGAGAGCGGACCCAAACCTGACCAACAAGTTATTCCATACCACATACAGCATACTCGGTATAAAGCCAAG
>NW_010169023.1:0-246 GCF_000695765.1 Mesitornis unicolor
AGGAGCAGGGGGGCCTGGGGATGGGGGGCAGCGCTGGGTCCGTTTTCCAGCACAGGATCTAAGGGATCTCATGGGGATAAAGGGATCTCATGGGCATTAAGGGATCTGATAGGGATTGAGGGATCAATCCCACTGGGGGTGCCAGCTGCCACCATCACCGGGGAGCACCAAGCGCCCCACGCTGAGCCTCAGCGCCGTTAATTAGTGCTAATTAGAGCCGGCTCGGGCCGCGATCCCGGCACAGAA
>NW_010169023.1:314-606 GCF_000695765.1 Mesitornis unicolor
AGCGGGGGGCACCCAGAGGTGGCCTTGATGCTGTGTGTGACCCCTACATGGGGCACTGGAAGCACTGGTGAGTCCCCAGTGACAACAACCAAGGTGCCCCCAAGCCACTGGCCATGGCCCAGCGTGGTGCTGCGTTGGGGGTCCTTGGGGACCCTCATCCCTCCCTGGGGACCCTCGTCCACCACCGCGGTGGCAGCACGGTGCTGCTGTCCTCCTCCAGGACACTGGGTGTCCTTCCTGCCCCACAACAGCTTCCAGTTTGGGCAATGGGTCTGGTGTAAAGGGTGCTGGG
>NW_010169023.1:620-1960 GCF_000695765.1 Mesitornis unicolor
GGCATTGGGGCCCTCGCTGGGGGCTGGGGACAAGGCCATCCCCGGGTTTCTGGGGGATGCTGCATCGCCCCCGTCCCTCACCTCTGGCGCTTGCGGGGCAGGCTGTTGTTCTTGATCAGCAGCGACTTGATGTGCTCGGCCAGGAGGTCGTCGTGCTTGATGCACCAGTGCCGCAGGATGCTGGTGGTGAAGAGGTCGCCGGGGTGGCAGGGCCGGCTCAGCACCATCTTCACCATCTCCTCGCTGGGCCTGCGGCGAGCAGGGGGGAAATCAGGGGTCGTACCCTGGTCCCCTGCGGCCACCGCCACCCCCTGAGCCCCACGGGAGCCTCTGGACCCCGAGGGACCTGCATGAGGCCCCAGACCCAGCTCAGGTGGGACTGAGCTTCCCCAAACTCCCCCTGGGACCCACGTGCGACTGGGCAGCCCCTGGTCCACCGGCCGCAGTGTGGACCCCCAAGACCCTCAGGACCCCGGAGACCCCCAGGACCCCTGGGATCCCCAAGAATCCCAAGACCGCCAGGACCCCTGGGACTCTTAAGAATCCCAAGACCCCCAGGACCCTCAAGACACCCAGAAGCCACAGGATCTTTGGGTCCCCCAGGGCCCCTGAGACCCCCAGGACCCTTGAGACACCCAAGGCCTCAGGACCCTTGAGAGCCCCAAGACCCTCAGGACCAACAAGAATCCCAAGATCCCCAGGACCCTCAAGACACCCAAAAGCCCCAGGACCTCTGGGACCCCCAGGACCCTTTGAGACCCCCAAGACCTCCAGGACCCCCTGGGACTCCCAAGAATCCCAAGACCCCCAGGACCTTCAAGACACTCAGAAACCCCAGGACCTCTGGGACCCCCAGGACCTTTTGAAACCCCTAAGACCACCACAACCCCTGGGGTCCCCAAGAATTCCAAGACCCCCAGGACTCTCAAGACACCCAGAAGCCCCAGGACCTCTGGGATCCCCAGGACCCTTGAGACTCCCAAGACCTTTGAGATCCTCAAGACACCCAGAAGCCCCAGGACCTCTAGGACCCCCAGGACCCACTGAGACCCCCAGGATCCCTGAGATCCCCAAGACCACCACAACTCCCAGGACCCACTGAGACCCCCAGGACCTCCAGGACCCCTGAGACCCCCAAAACCACCACAACTCCCAGGACTCCTGAGACCACCACAACCCCCAGGACCCCCAAGGTGTGGGGGGCAGCTCCATGGCCCCAGGACCCTCTGCAGAGCAGGGCACAGCACTCACTTCTCTCGCCGCAGCTGCAGCAGGAGGCAGGACAGCGCCTCGGGGTGGTCTGCAACGGAGAGCACGACCTCAGCCGGGCGCCCAGCACC
>NW_010169023.1:2024-2395 GCF_000695765.1 Mesitornis unicolor
ATGGTCTCCAGGGGGATGCTGTGCGCCAGGAAGAGCTGCCAGGTGCAGTATTGCTCGAAGGTCTCCCAGTCCAGGCTCTGAACTGGTGTGGGGACACAAACTGGTGAGCGGCAGGGAGCGGCCAGAGCCACCGAGCAGGGGCGCCAGGAGGGGACCTGGGCTGGTGGCACCGGTGCTGCAAGGCCACTACAGCAGCTGCTCGGGGCTCAGAGGAAGAGAATTAACGAGGCTCTTTAATTAACGGGCTTAGAGCAGCTCGTGTAAGGCCAAGGAGGGACGGAGGCAGCCGGCGGATCAGGGCCATGCTCTCCATGCTCCCTGCCCAAAACCAGCCCAAAAAGGGCCAGCACCAACTCCTGGGCGGGAGCCAC
>NW_010169024.1:0-309 GCF_000695765.1 Mesitornis unicolor
CGGCGGCCGCCCCGGTGGCCTCCCGACCCTGCGCCATGGCCTGCAGTTGGTTGTTTAGGGCCGCGTTGGCCTCCCGCAGGTGCTGGAGCTGCTGCAGGGCTGAGTCCCTCTCGTGCTTGGCCTCGATGGTGGCGAGACGCCCGGCCTCCGCCTCACGCCTCGCCTCGGCCTCCTGCACCCGCAGGTCCTGCTCCAGCTTCTCCCTGGCGCGGTGGCTTTCAGTGAGGGAGCTCTGGAGGCTGGTGACAAGGCCGCCCAGCTGCTGCTTCTCCTCCTCCAAGCGGCCGCGCTCGCCCTTCAGGGCCGGCC
>NW_010169024.1:340-5425 GCF_000695765.1 Mesitornis unicolor
CTCCTCCTCCAGCCGCAGGACGGTGGCCTGGAGCTCGGCTCCTTTCGCGGCGAGGTTGGACACCTCCTGCTTCAGCTCTTCCAGCTGGCAAGAGGAAAAGAGGGTAAATAAAACACCCATTCCTTGAGCTGCACCCAACACCTTCACCGCAGACCCATGTGCCTCTCAGCACTCCCTTTGCCTTGCGCTCGCTGGCACCAAAAGCCTTTTCTCCCTCCACAGCCAACCCAAGCTACAGGAGACCAGGGCAGCCTGCAGCTCCCTAGGTGTGATATTCCCAAATCCAGCACAAAAAGGGGTCCCCATAGGGTGCTCAGCCCCACAACCCCCACCCAACGGCAAAGAGCAGCTGGCTCTGCCTCACACAGCTTTGCCATGCGCCCCCCAAGCACTCCCCAGCCAGTTTTCCATCCCAGCCCTTGCTGTAGGAGCCCGAGGGGCTCTCGAGACCTGGCCATACCTTCAGGACGTCGCCCATGACCTCTCCCTTCTCCTGGGCGCTGCAATCGCGCAGCTTGGCCAGCTGATCCTCCAGCAGTGAAACCTTCCCCTGGAGGATCTCGATCTTCTCCTCTGAGCATTTCTGGGGACAGAGACACAAGACTGAGCACGAGGCGAGGGAGCCAAGCAAGAGGGGTGCAGTCACCCCACTTTAATCCACATCAAGCTCTCCAGCAGCTTTATCTCAGCAGGTTCAGGGTTTCTCTCCTCCCGTCCTGCCATGGAGATCCCATTCCAGGAGCAGCAGGGATGGGCAGGAGGCAGAGTAGGGGGTCCCCCTCACCTTCTCCTGCAGGGCAGCGCGCAGCTCGCTCTCCAGCTGCCCCTGTTTTTCCTGTGACTGCTCCAGGGCGGCGTTGTGCTCCTCCGAGAGCTCGTTCAGGGCTTCCTGCAGCTGCACCAAGTGGCTGGCGATCTCCCGCAGCTGCAAAGGGAAAAAATACCCATCAGAGAGCACCCAACGCTGCTCAGGGCTCAGCTCCTCTCCCCTTTCCCCCATCACAGTTTCCCTTCAGATGAGGATTTGGAACCCAAGGCAGGCTCAGTCGCTGGGTCAAGGCCATGTGAAGCCATACGCAGCCCCAGCATCGCCATCAAATCCATCCCCTGGGGCTCATCTCATCCCCTGCAGGGACGTGGAGGGGACACAGCGCCCCGTACCTTGAAGGAAAGGTCCCCGTTCTCCTCAGAGAGCTGGTTGATTTTTCGGTCCATTTGGCCTTTTTCGGTCTTCAGGTCCTGGCACTGCTTGAGGGCCTCGTGCAAGCGCACCATCAGGCTGTGGGAAAGGAGGTCGTTAAAGCAGGGTCGTTAAAACAAGGTCATTAAAGTAAGGAGGGTGAGGAGATCGCAGCTGGATAGGGCTGAGAAAATCCCAATACCGAGGGATCTCTGCGCCGTGGGGAGAAACCGCCAGAAATTCAGCAAAGCAGAGCGGGGATAAGCGATGTTTGAGCCCACTCCGAGGGCAGAGGCCGCAACAGGGCTCTGCAAACTGAAGTAAGTGAGGAGAGGACAAAAAGAAAGGCACGGCACCTGCCCGGGCATCCTGCCCAAGTAAACAACGCCGCTGTGCAGGGACGGGGCAAAGAGTGGGGGACAGCCCAGCAGGCGACAGAACTGGAGCGCGTGACACAGCCCGGTTCAGATCTGATCAAATTGGATCAAACTGGAGGGCCGGCAGTTGGGGCCGGTAGCGATAGAACAAGGGGTGATGGTTTTAAACTGGAAGAGGGGAAATTTAGACTGGATATTAGTGAGAAATTATTTACTGTGAGGGTGGTGAGGAACTGGCCCAGGTTGCCCAGAGAAGCTGTGGGTGCCCCCTCCCTGGCAGTGCCCAAGGCCAGGTTGGACGGGGCTTGGAGCAGCCTGGGCTGGTGGAGGTGTCCCTGCCCATGGGGGTTGGACTGGGGGGGCTTTGAGGTCCCTTCCCACCCACGCTGTGATTTTACAACCCCCAAAGCCACCTCTGCAGAGAGCCACAAGAAGCTTTTCCCTCCCCCTTGTTTTGTGCACTGCCGGGGAAGAGACAGAAAACACAGAGCCGAGGGACACGACAAGGACCCAAAATGGGGAACAGGCCATTCCCACAGGATCACCTCTCGTTCTTCTCCCTCAGCTCTTCCATCTCCCTGGGCTCCAGTTGGTCGGCCGCTTGCTTCTCGTTGAGCAGCGTCAGGCGGTCGATGCGCTGCTGCATCATGGAGATCTGCGCCTCTGCGGAGGGCGGCGAGAAAGGGCCCGTTACCACCTCTGTGTGTCCCCTGAGCCCCCTCACGGCACAGCAGAGCTCAAGCCATCTGTGAGGGATGCTCAGAGCTGTTCCAGCAGCATCAGAGCTGTCTTGGCTCCCATCAGCAAGACTCTGCTTCCAAATTAACGGGGAAGGCTCCCCTTGCGCCACCACGGAGCCAACCCCGAGCTGAGCTCGCTCAGGGTCCATCAGGATGGACCGCGCATCCATAGCGGGGTCAAGATCGTAGCAAAGTCACAGAAACCAGAGGAGATCTGAGCCCCCCCGTGCCCCAGGAGGTCCTGGCAGCCGCCCTCACCCTTCTCCGTGACGAGTTTGCGGTTCTCTGCCAGCTCCACCTCCAGCTCGTCCCGGTTCTCCCTCTCGGAAGCCAGTTGCTTCTTCAGCCGCCGCAGCTGGAACTGGGGGGTCTGCATCACGTCCCCCATGGGGGAGGATGGGGGGCCGGGCAGCGCGCTGCGGAGGAAAATTCGGTTACCCAGAGCCCACGGCACAGCCAGAGCCGCTCGGGTTCAGAGTAAGGACTTGGACGCCTCTCGTCTCGACCGCGCTAACATCAGCCTCGAAGGGTTGGGCACGAGTGTATAAAGCCACTGCCAAACCCAGGGCCAAGGGAAGGCTCTGGGGGTTTGGGGAGGCCGGGCTGGCATTGCTGCTGGATGTGCTATAGAGGTTTGAGTGCTCTGCGTGGGGCTGTGGCGCGAAGGGAGATGGAGGCTTTCACAGAGTCGTTTGGTTGGGAAAGACCTCAAACATCATCGAGTCCAACCAGGACCTGGCCACCACTAAACCATGGCCCTCAGCATCTCATCTGCCCGGCTTTTAAATCCCTCCAGGAATGGGGACTCCACCACCTCCCCGGGCAGCCCCTGCCAGTCCCTGACAACCCTTTCAGAGTATAAATTTTTCCTCACATCCAATCTAACTCTCCCCTGGTGCAACTTGAGGCCATTTCCCCTTGTCCTATTGCTTGTCACTGGGGAGAAGAGACCAACACTCACCTCTCTACCCCCTCCTTTCAGGAGCTCTAGAGGGGATAAGCTCTCCCCTCACCTCCTCTTCTCCACTTGAACCCACAGCTGCCTCAGCTGATCCCCATCATTCGGGTGCTCCAGACCCCTCCCCAGCTCCCTTGCCCTTCTCTGCCCATGCTCCAGCCCCTCAATGTCCTTCTGAGAGTGAGGAGCCCAAAACTGACCCCAGGATTCGAGGGGCTGCCTCACCAGTGCCCAGCACAGGGGATGATCCCTGCCCTGCTCCTCTTGGCCACTGTCCATCCCCAGATTACCCCCCAGCAGCCAAGAGGCTGGGGACCTACTTGTTGGCGGAGGAGGAGGAGGAGGAGGCGATCTTTTGCAGCTCCAGGAACCGCACCTCTCGCTTGTGCGGGAAGGAGAGCAGTGGAGAGTGCTCCTCGGAGCTGCTGCCGGACGAGGAGAGCGGCGCTGCAAAGGGAGAAGCAAGTTAATACCAAAAAGGAAAGGTTTAGCAGCCGAAATCCTGCAAATTCCAGCAGGGATGGATCAGAGAAAGCCATAAACCTGCCTCACATCCCCATCCCGGCAGGAATAATACACAATAAACCCCTGCTTTAAAGAAGAGCTCACAGGGAACCACTTCACGGTGCTGGGGTGAGGGGACCTGGACGGTGTCACTGCTTTTATGGCAAAATAGGGGTAAAAAAAAAATCAATGTTTTGATGCTCTAGAAAAGGATCAGCTGTGCCAGCTGATTGTAAAGATGCCAGCGGCGCTCAGCCCTCGCAGTGTCCCCCACTGCCGCTCTCTGCAGGGTTTTGGGCTGTTTCTGTCCCACTCCGAGCCGGCATTTGGATGTCACCACAGCAAACATTAAGTGGTGGCTCATATCAAGGAGTTGTGTTGGTCCAGCGAGGAGAAAAACACCCCCAGTGCCTGCCTGAGGCTCACCTTTCCTCAGCAGAAACATCTCCAGGTTCTCATTCAGGCTCTCCTCGTTGTCCAGCACGAATTTGAGGATGGCTGCGAGCTCAACCTGCATCAGAGGAGCAGCGGAGTCAGCAGCTGGCAGCCTCTGATCGCCCACGGTACCGCAGTACTCACCCCTGCCCCCCAAAACACAAGGGCAGGTCTGGGAGCACCCGCAAAAGGCACCTTCAGGAGCCCAGGAGGAGTTACCTGAGTCTTGTAGTCAAACTCATTCCAGTCCCCGGGGCTCTTGCAGCTCATGGAGGTGTGGTACAGCAGCAGCACAGCCACCTGGAAAAGGAGGCAGGAAAGCGTCACCCACCCCATGGCGGTCACCTGCGCCGAATCGCGTGCATGTCCCGCGCCCTTTGTTACCTTGGCCAACGCCAGCTCCTCTCCCTCCAGCAGCTGCTGCGCCAAAACCAGGTTCTCCGCTGCCGATTTGTGCTTGCAGTGCTCTGCGGGGCGATTCCCAGTCACCCCATGGGTGTCCGTGCGGGTGTCCCCCATGGTGAGGGGCTGGGGGGGGCAGCGCGATGCAGCCCCACATCAAGGAAAAGGTGCACGAGTGGGGCTGGGGTCTGGAGCTGAGCCCCCCCTCCATGCTCTGCGGTTAACTCTAATGGGGTTTCTTTTATTCCACCCCCATAGGAATTTAAGGCCCCAGCCTCTTCCCCTCGCTTCTCTGTGCCTGTTGTTCCTCCACCACCAGCACAAACCCATGGAGGATGGAATACGGGGTGGGATTGCAACATGGGATGCAGGATGGGATAAGGAGGGGGATACGGGGAGGATTACAACGTGGGATGCGGGGTGGGGATGCAGGGTGGGATTACAACGTGGGATACAGGGTGGGATATGGGGTGGGATTACAACGTGGGA
>NW_010169025.1:0-364 GCF_000695765.1 Mesitornis unicolor
GGCATTTTAATGTACATCATAAGCACAAACCTAAAGAAATTTGGATGGACTATAAATCATATTCCATGTAATATCTCACCGTGGGAGATTAGGAATGGGGTTTTTTTTGGTAGCAGATTACCATCATTTACCTTCTGTGCTGCTGCTTGCCATGTCCTCCTAAATGCCTGGTGGGTGTCTCTGTCAGACAAAATACCAATTGTGTCACAGTCACCAATTCGCTGCAGCACCTCCTACCTCTTCAAAATACTCCTCTCTCTTTTGAGAAAGGGATAACTAAGAAAACAGACAGTTTTAACCACTAGTTCTCACTTCAGTTCCCAGAAGCACCAAGAAGCTCTGTGCTCCTCCACTCTCCAGGCTC
>NW_010169025.1:497-882 GCF_000695765.1 Mesitornis unicolor
GGGTGAAAGCCTGGGCAGAAACCTCCTGCCTTGCTACCAGTAGTACTGGGCTTAAAGCTGTGCTGGTGATGCTCACTGCTGCAGCTGTGGCCTGCTGTGAACCTACACATCTAAGTGCCATTATCCTCATTATAAAAAGGCACTTAAGATGGAAAAGAAATTAACCGAATCATCCAATTTATCTGTTTATCAAGTGAGGAACTGATCCCAGTGTTCCTGAGCCCCAATGAACTGCTTTGACCCTACTTTCCCTCCTACAGAGACACTGTGAAATTAGACCAAAGTGGCCTCTATGCATCTATAATTGTCTGATACTGGGAATGCAGAGAAGAAAAAGACTATTCTGCCCCACACGCATAAGCAGTATCATGTAAACAGGAAAGAG
>NW_010169026.1:0-33637 GCF_000695765.1 Mesitornis unicolor
CCTCCCCTCCTCCCCCCCCCGTCCATCTGTGTCTAATTGCATTTCATCTGTAGTCATTCTCTGGAAAACTCACCGGGAAGGTGTCCAGGAGACCAGCACAAGTTTCAACATGCGCTTGACACGGGGAGCCAGGGGCCTCCCCTCCTCCCCCCCCCGTCCATCTGTGTCTAATTGCATTTCATCTGTAGTCATTCTCTGGAAAACTCACCGGGAAGGTGTCCAGGAGACCAGCACAAGTTTCAACATGCGCTTGACACGGGGAGCCAGGGGGAAGGCCACCTCTCCGCAGCCACCCTCTCGCAGGACACCCTTGCTCCCGCTCTCAGGGACACTGCCCCCTTCCCCGTACAGGAGTTTTCCACTCGCGTTACCGATGTTCCTGCCCTGTCCGTGGCACGCTTAAGGTGGCTGTGTCCCACCTGCGCCTGGTGCGGTGCACGCAGCCCGCCTTGGTCCCACCCCATCACCTCTCCGCTGCTCCCATCCCACAGGACATCCTGTAAAATCCAAACGTTATCCAAGGGCTTGTTCACCCTGGGACGGAGGAAATAATCCGAGCTCTGGAAGGACAGCACGACGGGCACTGCACACCAGTTCATGCTGCAGCCACTTTTACTCGACACCACTGGAGAGAGCAGCTCAGCTCTTAACTGCCTATGAAAAATGCCACACAAAATAGTCCAGAGCAGCCAGGGAGGCATAAACTCACACCCCAGTGTACTGCACGCCAACTTCCCTGCATAAACAAGCCTAAGTGCACAGTGGTTTTACACTGCAAAAGCAAGGTTTCCTCCTGGAGAGGCACGCTCCGAATGTGGGTTCTTTAAGGTTTCAGACCTTGGGTAGAAGATCTGCAGCCCAGGGGCTGCGCACAGACCGCAAGTGCATTTTGCATAGGCTGGAGCAACCCGACTTCACAGATCCCTGCTGGATAACGCAAAGCTTTGGGCTAATGCGCGGCTGTCCGAAAGGCAGCTTCGCTCTCAAGAAGGGAAAGGTTCTCCTGCCTTTTCTGCAGTCAAGACTTCCAGCTGTGGGAGGGTAGGGACTGAACTACTAACCCATACAACACCACCTTAAGCCTTGTCCATTTGCTGCCAAAACAAGAATTCATGGCTCTAATATGGGTGACAATTTTACTTTAGTAGGCCAGCAACTTAGACCTAGAGCCAAACAAATCTTTTTGTTTCCTTTCTCCAACCAGCCAGCAGCTCTGCAGGCAGATTTGCTTCTATCCAGGCGAGCAGTGAGGAGGGCGATTACAACCAGGTAACTCCCAGGCTTTTCCTGTCACTTGCCTACCCTTGACAAGGGCTGCCCACCAAAACCAGTCCAAGAGACGCAAACACAGAAGTAAGGAATTGAGTTACCATGACTAACAAGTTACCATTTGCCAGCTGAGTCACAGTTAACACTGAACCGACCAACCTCCTGATGGTTAAGCAAACATTTTACTTCTTATCGCAATGAAGACAGATCACAGAGTCAACTACTGCAGCCCAGATGACAATGTATAATCTTGTCGTGGCAGCCACCCGTTCATACATTTGGCTCTGCCAGTATCCGATTGAGTCAAATCTTTTGGTTCCACCCAATGCCACAAGCCCCATGCATTTCTGCAGTGCAACTGCAATGCTGGTTGTGCTGAAGATGCAAAAAACTACTACATTTTTATCCTTTTAAGCCCCTTCTCAAGACAATTATTCTAGTGAAAAGTGCCCCACTGAAGTTGTTCATCTCCAGAAGCAGATTCAACACAAACATGTGTGAATGTATCTTTAAATAAGCACAAAAATCATCCTGCCTTCTCCTTCATTCTTCCTGGGTATTGGACACCGAACCAAGAATTCCACAAGTCCAGGTTCAGTTCCCAGTTGTGATGCAGACCTGCACCATCTCAAACCACACACCACCAGTAGGGACGCTACTAGTTTTGATGCAAAGCAAGGTAGAATACACACATCAATGCTTGTAAAAAGCCCTATACAAAAGACAAGGATTGCATCTATAACTAGATATAAATATACACAACAGATTTACCGGTGCCCTAGAACTCTGACTTTGTAAGGCAGTCCACAGAGAAGGGTATTTTCCCGAATCTTACCCATGTAATGAGAACGAGTACCTGGGAGACAACAGACAACACTCCATCTGCAGATGAATGCTATCTGCTTTCAGTGCTAGCTCAGAGCCAGCACATGCTGGGAGTAAACAAAACCCGTTACAAGACAACAATCTGTGACAAATGAGAGCAACCCATGGATGGAGGACCACTGAACGGGTCCCCCATATGTGTCAACGCCACGGGAGCTACCATCACCCTTCCCAACTCTTGCAGAGGTCAGGAACAGGGCAAGCCACAGACACTTACCTGTCCCCCCGCTGCTTGTGGCACTCTGCTCCGTGCCAACGCGCGTCCTCCGCGCTGGCAGAGGAAGTTTTTGCTGGCATCGTCCAAGCTGTATCGTTACAGTGCAAGGCCTGACAACCCTGTATCTTTCATCAGCACAGAGTTCTCCTTATCAGAGAAGAGAAGCACAAAAGGGAGAGGGAATTACGTACACACGAGCAGTGTTTCTCCGATGCTCAGCATAAAAATCTAATCAAAACTGTACCAGAATGGTGATGTGAAAAGCACCCTGCCAAGTCAGTAATAAATATAAAATTCATATCTTACATTTCCACAGTGTATCACCTCTCATCCCGCAGTACTTTACGCATTGTTGGGACTCGGATGAATCCCCAAATCAGAACAGATTTGTATTGGAATCTAACATTTTTGTTGGCTTCACGTTCATTCAAATTACACCCTTAAGCGAGACTGGGATCACAGGCACTTAAAATGGCCCCTCGAACGCGGCGGCAGCCATCTTAAACAGGGCCCAACGTCTCCCAGCCGCCGGGCTCGTTCCCCAAAGTTTGTCCCCCACTCTCCCTCTGTCCCTCTCACTCCCTGAGCCCTGCACTTGGTCCCGTTCCCCCTCCCACCCACCCCGTGGCAAAAGAAAGGCAAAGTGGTATTTTTAGGGTGCACAAGAAGCTGGTGCACCCCAGCAGGTGCCATCGATGGTATCCCAACTCCAAAGACAACCCACCTAATTCTAGAGACTGCAGCCACCGAGACCTGAGCAAGCCTCAGCGTAAAAGCCAGTAAACTCCTTTCTCCTTGGCTTTCACCCTTCCCGAGCCATACCACTGCACAGGAATTACACGCAGCACCTGCAGAGACCAGGAACTACGTCTTGTGCAGCCAGCAGTAGTAACAGCTCCTCCTTCTTGTGAAGGCCTCGTGAACTGGGAGACAAGTAGAGGCGACAAGGAGTGAAAAGTCATAGTCCACCTCCCCGTGGCTCATTATCCCAATACCCATCACCAAATCCTTCCTGACAGATGTATTTGTCATTGACTCTGATGGGAATACTCAGCAGTGCTCTTCTTTCTCATCCTATCAATATGCCTATGTGACAAAACAGCGTCCATTTCTGGCACAAAGATTTCACATTCTGAAAGACAGATGCCTAAAAGACAGGAGGCATTAGAAAACCCTGAGGCATGCTACAAGTGTTACAGCAGAAAGTACTTTAAGACAGAAATGCTGATGGTGGTCCTTCGTGCGGCATACCACACCTGATCACTGCAGGTCTAAAGAGGGAAAGCACCTTCCAAAAGCTCAGATAAATGCTAAGGTGTCTAAACAAAGACCAGGTTTTCACGACTGCTCAGGAGTGGTGGGTGGTCAGTCCTTCAAAATTCTTCAAAATTGTCTCTAAGGAGCCCCAGATGATCTCAAACTCATCAGCCCATCACTGGTGGTAGCTCAGCTAACTGGTGATGGCAGCAGTGAAAAATACATTGCAAGGTTTCACAGAATCACAGAACATTAGGGACTGGAAGGGACCTCAAAAGATCATCCAGTCCAATCCCCCTGCCGGAGCAGGAACACCTAGATGAGGTTACACAGGAAGGCGTCCAGGTGGGTTTTGAACGTCTCCAGAGAAGGAGACTCCACAACCTCTCTGGGCAGCCTGGTCCAGTGCTCTGTCACCCTCACTGAGAAGAAGTTTCTTCTCAAATTTAAGTGGAACCTCCTGTGTTCCAGCTTGTGTCCGTTACCCCTTGTCCTATCATTGTTTGTCACCGAGAAGAGCCTGGCTCCATCCTCGTGACACTCACCCTTTAAATATTTATAAACATGAATGAGGTCTCCCCTCAGTCTCCTCTTCTGCAAACTAAAGAGACCCAGCTCCCTCAGTCGCTCCTCGTAAGGGAGATGCTCCACTCCCTTAATCATCTTTGTAGCCCTGCGCTGGACTCTCTCCAGCAGTTCCCTGTCCTTCTTGAACTGAGAGGCCCAGAACTGGATGCAATATTCCAGATGCAGTCTCACCAGGGCAGAGTAGAGGGGGAGGAGAACCTCTCTCGACCTTTTGTTTCCCTTTTGTCAGTGAGGTTTTGGAGATCTTTGTATTTTTTGTATTCATGTCTATTCACTTCTTGGTGCCACTACCTACAAACCAAGTATCTGGGAAAGAAAAAGCCCTCGGAAGCCACACCAATAAGGATTTAAAGGAGTCCATCCAAAGAAGGAAAAAGGAGCTACTGATACTTGGAGATGCTTCCAAAAAGAGGTACCTGAAAAAGGTAGGAGTCTTCTGTAGTTCTAAGTACATTTATCTGCATCTACACTGATAAAATCAGGACAGTTGTTTCACCTCTGGCAGCAGAAACACAGCTGCAGCACACTCAAGAATCAACTCCTGATATTAAAAAACCAAAACCACCACACAATGTCATTTAGCTTTACAATGAGACGATAAACCACACATCATTTGTCTTCCTTTTCCTGGTGTAGATAAGGCCCTACAGCAGCATCACCCAAACTGTGGTCCACAGGTCACTGCCGGCCTGTGAAGCATAACAGGTGGTCCATGCAGGATGCTATCTCAGCGAGCCACGGCACCTAATGAAACTCCCCATCCATTGCCCTGTGTCATTTTTTCTCATTATAAACACTGAATGTTTTTATGCCTGGATACCAGATAAGCACTTACATCGGAATGTAAAAGCTCATCCAGAGTGCATCTATTGTGAGTGAAGGGAAGAGCCAGAATGAGACCCTTCCTGAAGGAGCCAGCCATCACCACTGAAATATCAGCATTTTCTCCTCACAGTCACTGCAACGATGCAGGCACAGGAAATGCAGGATGCATCGATGGGCAGTCTCCTGGAGAAGACTGTTGTAACACAGCCACTTCGATGCACAGGTGGGCACTGCTGCAAGCAAACAGCTGCGCTTGCTACACGTGCTTGCAGAATTATTTGCAGTCTCTAGAGCTGACCAGCCTCAAATTGTTTTGGTTGCAAACACACCTGAAAGCCAGTGTTTAATTCTGGGTTAAAGCTGCTCAGAAAGCTCATGACAAAACAGAAGGTTGCATAAGAGCAACAAGTGCATTACCAAAAACCAGAAATCAATTTACAAACACAGGGACTAAAATATGAGAGCTTGGTAAGCAATGGCCGATGAGCTGGGAACCGAACTGTCTACAAACCTCTGACAGGCACAGACAGAAGAGGGGATTATTCAACGCTACCTGGACTATGCTTAGGCAGAGTGGAAACCAAGAAGGGGAAACAGAGCTGCATGGGGAAAAGAGGACAAATCACCTTAACAGGGAGGCACATGGTCTGGTCTTCTCAGGGAAATGTTGGAAATACAACCACTCAGGACAGCTCAACTGAACACACGCACCAGAAAACGTGTGGAAGGAAGTATCACATCTTCTGTGTTCAGATCATGCACAGAGCCAGGCCATCAGATCAGAAACTGTTGGGGTTTTTTGTGGTTGCTGGCTAAAGGATATTCAATTTCACAGCTGAACGGCGACTTACTCTTCACTTCTACCTCACCATTGTCTACCCAGGCACCAGTGTGGGACGGTCCCTGTCACCCAGGAGTGTGACACACCTGCAACTACGGTACAGTACAAGAAGCTTTGGGCAGAACCTCCATTCTTGACTCCACAAGGATAACCAAATAACCATGCTGAATCAGGCTGGCTGTTTGTTTTTCTTAAAATGTATTTACTTCAACAAGTAATTAATATTTTTAGTAGAGAAGGCCTTTGTTAAGGATTCACCACATTGAC
Source organism: Mesitornis unicolor (assembly GCF_000695765.1). NCBI lineage: Eukaryota > Metazoa > Chordata > Aves > Mesitornithiformes > Mesitornithidae > Mesitornis > Mesitornis unicolor. The sequence continues at coordinate 6,150 of NW_010169026.1, forward strand.
CCCTTCAATTACGTTTTCAAATGTGCACATTCATAGATTCATTTACACCTCCCACTTGTCCTTCAGCAATGCCAGAAAAGACCAGAGTTTACATTCCTGGCATCTCAAAGATTAAAGAGAAAGGGAAAAATAAAACCAAACCCTCCAGACGACAACAAAACAAAACAAAAAATACACCAACCGAATTAAAAAAGTAGACCAAAACCAAACCTACCAGGTCTTTCCTCCATCTCCAGCAAGAAGAAATGGTGTCCAAGCCGAGCTGTTGAGAAACCTCTCTCACATGCAATACTGCAGCTGTAAGATGAATTAGAGGAGCAACTCGAGCAGCTGGGGCATCACCAGACCCCAGAGGAGAAGACCTGAGTCCCCCCAATCCAGACACAGAGCTGAAAGGCCTCACCCCACAGCTCTGCACCCCAGCGTGGGCAACACGGAGAGGGCAGGTGTGGGGCAGGGGGATTTGGCCTCCCTCAGTAACTGCAAAAGCACCCAGACATTTCTGCTGAGCGCAGGGTGAACTCAGGGTGACGGACAGGTACCCCGGGGTGGCTGGGATATTTGCATATGCTAATTGCTATGTCAAGGTGTTGGTGCCCACTGAGCTCACTTCTTCAGGGGGAAACGGCAGCGGTGGCGGGATGCGACTCTACCTGTGCCGTGCTGGTGACGTCACAGGCAGCTATTTCCAGCCCGGTTGCCATGGAAACCACCAGGCCTCAGCACCAGTTAGCGGTTCAATATATAATTTACTTATTCTTTTTCACCTAAGTGATTAGGACTCAAAATACAGAAGCATCTCACAGACCTCAAATCCTCAGATCGTTTCATAGGAATTTCTTGAAGACAAAAACCAGCCTGAAATACAGAGCTGTGCACTCTCCAGGAGGGAAAAAAAAACCAACAACAAACAACAAAAAAACCCAGGCAAATAAAAGCCTAAACCAAGAAAAAAAAAAACAACAGTCCTCTCCCCTGCTGTCCCCTGCCCTTCCAAGTTTCAAGGGAGAAAAACACTGCGGCTCCTGGAAGATTTCACAGGGCTGTCACTGTCTGAAGGAGCTGAGCCGACAGCGAAGGAGCAGATAAAGCCCAACACGGGAGCTGCCGTGTCCAGAGGGGCCTTTGGTCCATCCCACCCGGGACACCGTGTCCCATCGGCAGCCACTGCCCGACACTACTGACAGTGCAAGGCACCTGCCCCACTTCTGCACCAGCAGGACTCCAGAAAGTCTCTTCTGGCTCCTACAAACAACCATCATGCATTAAGGAACAAGTCTCTCCTTATTAATCTCAGCAGACGCAGTGATGAGTGCTGCTCGTCAATGCAACACCAACCAGAGCCCTGGGGAAGCAGCCACACTATCTCCACCCCCTCTCATAGCCCAGGATTGCAGTGGTTGCCTTATTTTCCACAACTTTTTTAACTATAGTGCTGTGGTCAGAGGTGAGGTGGTGTCTTTGCTTTTCCACCGCCTAATTAGTCACTGCAGAAGCTTGTGCGAGACCCAAAGGTTATGCTTCAGCACACTGGTCCAGTGAGAGAAAATACAAATATTTTTACTGGGAGAATTTTCAAGCAATTCATCCATCTTCAGGTAGTTTTAAAGTCTTAATGTTTCTTATTGTGCTTCATTGTTTTTTTTAAATTTGTATCTTTGGAAATGGGAAGTTTTACACATTAATTTTGAAAAACAGCTGCTTTGTGGCTGAACCATGCAGTCTGGCAGAACAATAGGAGCAGTAGCACCCCTCTAACCCCTCTTATTTCCACCCATCATTGGCCACCCCACTCTTATTTCCCAAAACAAGCCAGTACAAACCATTCTTGCTGCATCCATCCCTTCTCATCACTTCCTCCTCACATGCAGAGCTGGCAGTAGGGAAAAGAGAACAACCACCACCAAGACCCAAATAAACAAAACCAGAGGCATTGCCAGCCACGGTTTTAAACCAGGCACATTATTCCCCAAAGAGTAAAAGAAGAAAACAAATGCAGACAAGAATCTTTCCGCAGTTACTTTTTGTTCATGTTCTTAAATGCTTTACATGCTATGAAGTTCAACAATTTGAAAGAATCATAGAATTATTTTGGTTGGAAAACACCTTTAAGATCATCGAGTCCAACCATCAATCCAGCCCTACTAAGTCCACCACTGGACCATGTGTCTAAGCACCAGGACAAATTGCCATGGACTGTGCCAAACCATTAACACTTTCCAGAATTCAAGGGGCTATTTTCTAGGGAAAAGAGCATGCTGCCAGACACCAGTATGACCTCGAGAGCAAATTTTAGAGATCTTCCTACTTCAAATTATTTAATGTGATAATTTAGAGTGGTCAGATGCTTAAAAAAAAAAAAAAGCAAGCATCATTTTGCCCCAAGTTTAGCAGCACAGGATAATGGCTCCAAAGTAAAAATCAAATAAATGTAATCTATAAAGCTAATTGACCTGAACAAATCTTTTCCCTTATTTCCTCCCTTTTCTTTCTTCCAGCTCTTTGACTCAACCCACCTTTCTCCAAACCACTGCTTTCATTTGTGCTCCACTTCCTTTCCTCTTTTGATCTGCAGCATCTCCTTTCCTCTCACCTTTTTGCATAACCCTCCACATTCCCTGCAGCTCAACACCAGCTTTGCTCTGGGACCTCTTGGTCTGAACTTCCACTTCTTTTTTTTTCCCATCACTTTCCCTTTCCATCCCTTCATGCTCTCACCTAAATTCTGCTGGGTCACAGGGTGCTTTCCTCCTTCTCTAGTATTAGAATCTAGTGCACGCTCTACCAATATCAAGTCTATTAACCAGCCACAAAACCTTTGAGAGTTTACCAGGAGCTACCCTGATTTCAAAGCTAACAGAAATAAAAGATAAATTTGTAAGTGACTGAGCAAAGACCACATGGGAAGTCAGTCGCATGGGCTGAAATAAAATGCAGAATCAGGCTGATCTGTACCCAGGCCACCTCATCATCAGAATTGGATCACACTATCGGCAAATCGAAACAGATTTATGCTGAGTCTAAACCAGAAACAGCCACTGAAAAAAATAATGTTGCTTGGCTGTACATCGAGAAGTATGATTAAAAAAGATTATTAAATGTTTCCATTTTGGAAAAAAATAAGAATACAAACCCCAAACAACAAAGAATGCTTTTAAAACCCCTTTGCTACAGCAGCTCATTTCACAGAGGGAACGAGGCAAGAAAAACATGTTGCAGTGACTTGAGCTATGGGAAAATGACTGCTAGTTTGGACCGAGCCAACAGCTGACTTAAGAGTCATTGCTCGGGCTAACATCTTCCTTCTCCACACAGCCTACAGTGGTCTGGCATGGCTCAAAACTTGAAAGAAAAAAAATAAAGGAGCTGCTGATTTCATAGGGAAGTAGCCTAAGAGGCTGTTTGGAGGATGAAGTCAACTACATATGGTTCTATTTATTTGTTTGTTTTGGGGTGGGGAGAGGGAGTCAGCGGCAAATTCTCAGCCCTAACAACCAGCTCACAATAAAAGCTTACGAAGTCAAGAGTCCCTCAAGGAAAAGAAACACTCTTAAAAGTTGTATTTATTACATAAATCCCAGCATATTTGCAAGATTCCCAAACTCTCGCAGCATCCAGCTCAAATGATTAAAGAGCTTTTCTCCTTGAGGCCACCATTTGAATCCAGCCCAGATAAACTGTAATCCAAAACTGCCTTTGGATAGAGGGTCAGCACGGTTTACACAAAAGCCCCCTCTGCGTACGGGGGTGATACAAAACAGGTACCCCGGGCAGGTCATGTCCCAATGCACCCTTAGATGTCTGCACCACAAACCAAACACAGCTGCATCTGAATGCATCAGCAAGGTTCTCTGCATTTTTTTCATTTCTGGGGGGTGTGGGGAGGAATCCCCCAGGAAACTGCACAAAAATATCCCTTCTCTGTGCTTTATGAATGAGAATTCACATAGAAAAAGGCAGGAAATGAGGTAAGGCTGCTTTTTCTCTCTTTCTCTATATTGTGACCACAGAGCACACATGCATTTCCAAGTCGAAGACTGCAACTGCATACACATATAGAGCTGCATCTCATCCAAGCACCGGCCACTTGGGAAAACTTTGAAATTCAAGAATTCTGCGACTCTGATCCTACAACCATTACCAGTTGGGAGCTAACATACATTTCTTTTTTTGTTCATCCTGAAGCTTTGAATTATAATTTGCTCATTAGCCTAATAAATACTCCATCCTTGTGTGGCCTATACCAGCAGAAACAGCAGTTGCTGTAACAGCTCCCCGCTGCAGCAGAGGAAGCTCCTCTGACCTCAGCCTCCCTCAGCACCTTAAGCAAACACGGATTCAGTGTAACCACGGTCCTCACGGAGCTTTCTCGCTAACCCAGATGTGTGCAAAGCAAGAGGTGCGACTCCCCTCTCTCTTCTCTGGCCGCAGGAGAAATACCCCACATCCCCAGAGGTTTCCTCCATCTGCTCCCAGTAAAGAAAAAAATTAACAATCTATGGCGCAGGGGCAACAGGCGCTGTAAAAAAGGTTCACGGGGCTCAAGTGCTTTGGCTGTGCTAAGCGTTTCGGTTGTGACCAACATGATTTCCTGCCATTCCACTTCTCCCAGGTTGCCTCTACATCTGTCCTGAATCTACGTGAAACTCCTGTTTATACTCGATCCGGAGCCTGGCAAAAATTCCGTCTTAGAGTGGAAGGGTGAGAAAACCAAGAGGTATTAACAGTTAACAGATTTTTATTTTTTTTAAAGAAGCTTCTCAATGCTTCCAAAAGCATATAAAAAATGACCCCAAAATCATGAGTCTGGTTTTGTTTGGGTTTTTTTTTTTAAAAAGCTGAGATAGTGATTCTGATTCTGTTGAAATCTCCCCTGGCCCATTCCCAAAACATATGTGTGATGAGAAGAGTGATGACTCTCCCAAATGCACTAAATAGGGCAATTTTGGGACCTCCTCCAAGATCTCTCTCCATCTGTCGATGTCCTGCCCAGCAATGCATCGCGTCCCCCAAATCTCCAACTCCACTGCATTCTCCAGCCCCGGCACTGGCTCCCAAACCTGTCCCACATTGATCCGGTCACATCCCACCCCACCCCAGAGCAACACCTCTGCTCTTCCTGGAGTTCTCCGTTTCCTTTTGCAGACCGACACCAGGGAGACTCTCAGTTTTCCATTCCCAAAACCAGGCAGTCCCAGGGCACAAAGGGGCAGAGCCCACTGCTCGCAGAATGGAGAGGGGCAATCCTACAGCAAAGATCTTTGTCTTTCGCTCCAAAAACAGGCATCAGCCCCAAAAGCAGGAGCATCAACTTCTGCCTCCAGTAGCTCACTTGCGCCGTTTCTCTTTGGGGTTACTTTTCAAGCAAGACTGAACCTTCTGGCATCGTTATCACACCTGGTTCAGCCCTGCTGAAATCTGATCATCTGTCTGCACAAAACAGGGAATTTGCACTGATCTTAGACTCCAGACTACCAACCATCCCTGTACACAAAAGATTTAAGTGCTGACAATGCACATGCCCAGAGGAGGTGGCAGAACGACTCTTCTGCCTGCGGCAGGTGAGAGACGGACCTGCAATTTTTCTGGGAATCGGGCTTTTTCCCTTAGCCTCCTCCTTTACAGCACAATCAATAGGTTTCTGCCCACTGCTGCCACCCCCTTTAGTTTTAGAATCGATGGGCAGCAGCGCTCCTGTGTTATAGAGAAACCGCGAGACATCACTGAGGGCAGAGTCAGGCATGGTCAGCATAACACAGCTGGGCCTCACGTCGGAAAGCTCTGCAAGGACCTGGCAGTGCCAAGGCAGCCCTCGCCAAGGCTGCTTCTTGCCCCACAGAGGCTGTGCCAGCAGAGGAGACCATCTCAGGTCTCTCTCCCTCATGCACACACACAAGCATGTTGCATCAGATCACTTCACAGCCTGCGATGCCCTCATCACACCCTCGTGAAGCTGGGAAACACTATGAAACGGGGATAACAGAAGAGGGCAAAGGGGAGGCAGATGAGTTATGTAAATAAGCTGAAAACAAGTTGTCAGATAACGCGTCAAAACAATCCACGTCCTTACTTCTGCAATCAAGCCATTCCTGCCTCTTCCCTCTCTCCTCTACCACATTTCCCCGACTAGATCTGGCTCAAAAGTGTTCTTCCTAGGTTAGTTTACCACGTAATACTTGCAGCAACAATAAGGAACATAGGAGGTGACTGGGTCCATTCTGTTTGGCAGCCACACTGATCTGTATCTGCTTCAACCCACCACAAAGCCATGCCCTTATAAACACCCTGAAACCCACAACCCAAACCTAACATTGCCTCATCTCCACGCCATAGATTTCAACTCCAAATCATGAATGGTACAGTTTAGACACAAACCTGCTTCCATTTGGGTTTGTCCATCTGCTTCCCTTTCCCCAGCTCAGCCGGAGTGGGTTCAAGCCCAATTCCTGCCTTCCTCGTTAGGCACCCACGGCCAGAGCTTACCAAGGGGAGCCCTCCAGCGCATCCTTTTCTGGAGATACAGGGAAGCTAAACAACAGCATCGGCAGAGGTGGGTTTGGGCTTGAACCGTGGTCCTCATGCAGCACCTTCCCTGCAGCGTTCTGGCACAGCTCTCCTTTCCCTGAGCTGCACGAGTTGTAAATGGCACCCCTTCATACAAATGTACTGCTTACTTAGTGCCTCATACCAACAAGTACCTGGGACCGTAACTTGCCACCCAGTCCTGCCCTTTCACCCTCCAATGCCTTTTGAAGGCATTTTCCAGGAAAAACCTATCCCACACTGGCTTCTGAAGTCAAGCAGATATAAGAATGCCTTCATTACACTGCAGTAGATCACAGCCGTTTTCAAAGCTTTAAGGAAAAAAAACACGAAACAAAACAAGCCTCTCCTCCCCCCTCCTCATCGAAGAGCCCGAAGGCACGGCTAGATCCTGGCTGCTGGGGACAGAGCTGGTTTCTGAAGCCACTGGTCCTCACTTCTTCCCCTCTTGCTGTCCCTCCAGGCGTGACTGGGAAGCAGGATCTATTTGGGTAAGGACACCACCACCAAAGCGCTCTGCCCACCACCTTGGGCGCAAAGCCTTGCTCTAGCTCAGAGCACTGCCTTTACGCCAGGGGATATTCTGGGCAGCCAGACAACACCGCATTCCTTTCCCTGTGAAACTTGTATCAAATGCTGCGTCTTAGACAGACATTTATCGCTGTTTAAAGTAACACTTTCCAAAGAATTAAAAAAAAACCATTTAATCAATATTCCCAACTGGCTCAAGTGCTCATATCTACAACGGAAGGAGAAGAGAAATGCGAAGAGGGACAAGAGAGGGAAAAGAGAGGGTTTTCAGATGAAACGAGGAATGTGAGAGAGAAGTGACAAGACAGAGATGGTCAGCAAGTCTTTTCCAGAGTCTCGCAGCTGCACGGGAGCTTTAAGTACCAGAGGTCAGATTATAGCAAGCCAGAGGAGAAGCTGTTCTCTCTAAAGAAGCGCAAGGCAGGAGGTGAAGAGAAGGGAAAGTAAAGGAAAAGGGAAGCTCAAGCAGCTAGAGCAGCTGTAATGCTGTGACTGGGACCAGCAGATCATAAAGCACGTTGGCTGGATGCACGGATAAGCGTGAACAGAAGGGTTCATCATTTTCATATGCAGAGCCTGCATTTCTGACACGAGGCTTGCGGGATACCTGGACACAGAGGACAAGTGCAGTTTCTTAGATGCAGGCACCACCCGAGAGGAGGCCTTGCCAAATCATAGAACTACATGGAGATGCTTTGACAGTCCAGAAAAAACCTGGCCAGTATCTTAATTCAATTAGACTTTTCTACAGATAATGAAAACATCCACAGTGGTATCAGACAGGAAATCAGTTACAACCTAGTACAGACCCCCACATTTCAAAGCATAATAAAGCCAACTGACAAGAGACATAAAGAAGCAGCTTCTGTCTCAGGTTGGTTGCTCCAAACTGGCCACAGCAGAGATGTTCTTCAATTTCCAACCAACACTTGGTCTCAGCTCCAGCATCCAAGACAATGCATCAGACCAAGCGGGTCAGTGGTCCAAGCAGTGCGGACGTGTGCCTCTGGCATCTTCCACTACCATGGGCATGAAGCAAAGACCACACACTTCTTCAGCTCCACTGAGATACACGAGGATTCACCCCACCACAGGAAAGTTTTGGGTGGTTAGCTACCTGGTTAAAACAGATGGTTTTGCCACTGGCAAGAACCCCAAACAGTTCCTCTGAACAACAGACTTCGTCACTAACCTGTCACTTTTACTCTTGCCATAAATGAGAGGTTGGGATTCAGCCTGGGGACAGAAGAGGTAAGAGGTTCTGCTAATTGCTCGTCTCTTTTGGACAGCTAATGAAAACCATGCATCTCTACCTGCTCTTTCATGTTGGTCATCTGCCTCCAATAATTCAACACCAGTGGACCACAGAAACAAAAGAGATTTATCTCAGAGGGGACCAAGTCACAGGCATCATCCATGAGACCCTGAACAGCAAAACCAGCTGTTTTCTCTACATCTCAGGATGTAGCTTACCTTACAGGTTTTGATACACACTTCAATGCCTATCTTCAGACCACAGGGCAGGTTGGAGAGGAGCTATGGGGCGCAGCATCTTCTGGCATCCCGTTTTGTAACTCCCCTTCAGACAACTCAGTTATGCTCCTTCTCAGACCAGGTCAGAAAGGAGAACTAACAGCACCTCATCACTGATAGAGCAGCGACACACAAACCATGGTACCCCAAATCCTCCTAGAAGTTTGGGCTACCTCATTGCATCAACCTGCAACCCAGGTCTCAGCTGCAGAAGAGTCCTATGAGAAATAAGAATAACCTGCAGACATCAGGAGAACAGATGCACCTTCCCAATAAGGCTTCCAGATCACAGTCCTCTCGGGCAGAAATGTGGCGTACAACAAAAACTTGTTCAGAAGAAGGACTGAAATGTAGTGCTACATCTGAGACAAAGATCTTCAGGGGAAACAAGGTAAACAGCAGAAAGACATTGCTGCTGAGCAAAACCCAGCATGGCCCATCTTCACCTGAACTGCCCACCCCCCAGGGTCTAACCAACAAAAGCACACGTCCTGCTGGCAAGGGACAGGCCAGACAGGTCAAAGTGGATGCAACAGAGGGCCTCTGGGAGGTCTCTGCCACTTCCACTCTCCCAAGGCATGAGCTGAAAGTCACCACTGCAAAAAGCTAATGGAAAAAAGGAAGAAGGTTGGGACTGGGGGGAAGAGATCAGACTCTGTATTTGAGACACTAAGAGCTGAAAGGGAATAAAAGGGTAGTTGGAGCCCAGCAATCCATCCTGCTAAAAACCCTACGTGCAGACACTGAACAACACTGATTTTACGCTAGAAGCCAGGAAACGAGGTGGAGGGAGAAAGCAGGACAGCGCTGTGTTTCTACATTAGGATTTTTAAGTACACTGCAGGATTTCTGTCTCAGAGTACTCATTGAGTTACATCAGGCTGTAATGGCCTGTTGATTTTGAGAGATTATGGCAGCGCTGCTGATGCAGAGGGAGAGGAGATGGAAGGAAGGGGAAGATGCGATGTATCAGCCAGCGTGCACACACATTTCGGATGATTACCTACACTCCTGTGCGAGGGAGCCGTGGAACATTCACAGCGGGACCAGCACCGGGAGGGGACTGAGCACAGGACCCTGTTACTGATCTAGGCTGGCACCACAGGTAGTTTTAGTCCACCCCTGATCCCCGTCTCATCCCCTGGTGCAGCAGATGCCAAAACCAACATTTCTGCAGGGGAGTCCCATCCAGGGCTGGGAGGACCAGACCCACACAGTGCAGCACGGCACAGCAAGCGTCATGGAGGAGGTGAACCCCGTGTGGTGCGTTCCCGAGATGGATCCAGTCTCACTCTACCAGGCTGACAACTTTGCCTGCCTGCCTTTCTCTCTCTCCTGGATTTCACAGAGAGATGGTATCCTTTCCTCTCCCTTTCTTTGCTCCCAGGCACAAGCAATCAAGAACAAAGGATGAAAGAAAAATGCAGTGGGGGGGAGTGAGGCGGGGGAGGGACATTTGAGAGTTAGGGAGCAATCTTTAGCAGAGAGAAGAGAATTAAAAAAAAAAAAAGGAGGAAGAAAGGAGATGCAGAGGCTTGGAAAAAAAACACAAAATGCAAATGAGGCAGAAGAAAAATCAGAGCTGGGAAAGAAAAATAAAATCACACCAAATAAACCCACCTCTCCATAAGCTCTCTGCCTCTCACAGATAGGGGGATGCCATCAGGGCGAGGGTTCCCAAAGCCTTCTGCCGCCCTTCATCTCCAGCAGACACCCGTGGCTCACCGCAGGCAGGCAATCTGCCCTCTGGGGCATAGCGAGGGAAGGGAAGAGGGAAGAGTAAAGCGATTCTGGAGCAGTGAAAATCCTTGTTTTCTCTCTGAGGTAGGGAGCTGTGGGGCAAACAGAACCAGCCAGGTGCTTCTAACATGATGTTTGTCAAACAATCTGATTTCAAGCTTCACTGGAGGAGTCCCTCAGCAGCTGCTTTAATCTACCGCAGCACTTCTCCCCCACAGCAGCCTGCATTCCCCTTGTCCCTCCTCCACCAGGACAGAGGTCCTCAGGAGCACAGACCTTCTCCTGGCTTGCAGCAGATCACCGAACCACCTTGGGCCACACCACCAGCTCACCAGGATCAGGCTTGAACCGCAGGTTTCCAAACGGCATCAGCTGCACAAGGAAAAGGGGGATTTTGCTGCTGCAGACGATGAACTGCTCTCGGTGCAGAGCCCCCACACTGCCCAGAGGCAGGTGTCAGTGAAGGTGGCCTCTTCCCGCCGGACCGTGGAGTAAATAACTCATTCATCAGCTTGTTCATTAGTGACACCATAGCTGACACTGTGGTATGACACACTGTAGTGCAGTTACCCTTCTACTCATCATTTATTTCTTCTTCTTCCACGTTATGGCAAAACAACAGTGCGTGCTCCTCAGCTGCAAACAGTGAGAGATGAGAAAGGGAACTGGGAAGCAGAAGGATTCCTGGCTGTTAGACCTACTCTGGGGCTGACTCACCTGAAATACCACTTTTTAGTGCCTGTAGTGCTCTCCTTTCACATAAACAGCAGCTCCTTTCCCCCAGCTTTCTGTTCTCCTTCCTGCCCACATTTCTACTCCAAACAGTATTAGTTGTTTGTCCAGTTCTGCCTGCAAAAGCTACGGACCTATAAGCTATGGGTTGGTCTTTACAAAACAAAACATTTTTAAGAAAGTTCATCGGTATCAGAAAAAAGGATTATAACTTTTACTCCCATCATTTCACTCAGTAAAGACTAACTGCCTGGCAGCACCAGTTACAGCTGTGTTGCAAGGGCGAGTTAGAAAACAATTTCAAGAAGCTGACAAATTGCACAGCAGAGGTGACTACGCACTGGTGGGGCATGTAAAAGCAAAGGCAAAGCCTTGCACTGTGTTTTACAAAGGACTGAAGATACCAAGGTAAAGCAGACACGGGAAGCTGTGCATATATCGAGGGCAGTGAGTTGTCCAAGGGGAAAACAGCCAGAGAACAGAACAGCAGCGGCGAGGAGGTGAGGGAGAAGAGGACGAGTTTGAGCAGAGATCTGTGCCAGGCAGATCAGGAACTGCAGCCACCTGCAAAGGTCTCTCACCTCCAGCAAGGGGAGCGGCTGCAGGCACAGGTTGTATTTCCCAGGAGCTCCCTTGCTCCTAGGTGCGACTCCCGCACCCCAGAGACCCGACGTTCGATGTCGCAGTTCTCATCTGAGCCTGGTCTGCACCCCCATCAGCAAGAACCGCCACCACAAGTGACACTAATTGGTCCTCTTGTTGTCACGCTGCAGAGGTGACAAGGACCACATGGGCACAGACAGGAGTTCTCCCTCTCCCCAGTCCCTCGGGTGACAGCGAGGTGCCCTGGTAGGTACGGTGTGCACGCGTAGCTGGCATTGCCACGACGTGTGCGATGCCTGCTCGGTGAATAAAGAGCATCACTATCTGGAGCTGTCGAGCCTGCATCACTCACTGCAAGAAGCAGGGGGGGGAAGACAACTACCAGCTTAAACCAGATTTTACTGGTAGAAGCACCACCACAATCCAGGCTCTTGGAGACTTTACAAGGGAACCTGAAACGTTACCAGCTGCAGTCGCAGCCTCCGTAGCCTCCTTCAGCCCGGAAAAACAACAATTAGCACACGTGTGCGTTACTGCGTGCGTGTTTGCATGAGCCTGCAGTGCAAACATATACAGTAAACAGAGCGAGGAAGAAAGAGGTGGTTGTTGGGAGCTCAGAGAAGCTATTTGTAAAAGCCAGCGTGCAAGTGAGAATGAAACATGGGCAAGAATTACTTTCATCTTTCTGGGAGGGAGAGGGGGGCAGGGAAATAAGCACACACACCCCCCAAGCAATGCCCAGAAAGAATTACACCGCTCGTGATAAATGCATTTTTCTGGTTCTGTGAAAAATCTGACATAATGAAAGTACCTCGAATGCAATTATCGGCACTTGTTTAGCATGGCAGGGCATTGCACTGCCACTGGGCTCGCTCCTCTCTGCTCCCAATTAGCATGCCAAGTACTCCAGCCACACACATGGGCTCACGGGTCAGCGATTGGCGCGGATGAGCAGCAACCAGCCGCCCGCCCTCCAATGAGGGAGCGAGCGACGCGCTGGAAAGCTCCGGCTTCCTTCATTTTACATCCTCCCATCCCTATCGCGCTCTTTTCCTCCGCTCCTCCAGGGTCTCTGGAGGCAGTGATAAAAACCGCAAACTCTCCCCCTCCTCTCTCAGCTGGTCTCATTCACGGCTCACGGCAGACCCGGGCTCCTCTGGGGACTCACTAATGAAGACGGCCAACGTTAATCTCTTTCCCCCTCCCTGACGGGTCGATTTATAGTACCACGGAGAGTCCTGGATTGCAGCCAGAGGGCTTGACACATTCTTCTTGTTCCAAGACGAAAGGAGGGGGGGAAGAGACAGGCTTGCGCGCACACACGCACACTGGAGACACACACGCGCATTTATGATATGGATTTAGCTAGGAGATGCAGCTGGAAAACCTGTTTACCTGCTCCGAAACAGCAGCTGAAGGGAACAGTAACCAGCAGCGCTTTTGTATATGTGTGTATACTCCAAACAGCTTTGTGTTTCCATAGCACCTCTTGCAGCCCAAAGCCCCCAAATCGCAGGGATCACTCCCTCGTCACCAGGATGAAATAAAGTGCCAGTTGTGTGCCAGCAGCATTACCCCGGAGTCATTAGGAGAGGAAGCGAATGATAACTTCTCCAGGATAAACGGCAGGGGGAGGGGAAGGGGAAATTTTAGACGGGCAGAAAGTAATGAACTGGAATCTGGCCAGGACACCGAGGTTATTGTCCCCTCACCTCATGAAAAGTGCAGTGGGATCTTTAACTATCGATCAATCGAGGCCTCGGCTCTAGCTCTCATCTATAAGAGGCTTCAGCAGCAGTTGCAGCTTCTCCAAGAGCGATGCTGGTGCACAGGCTCAGGAGCAGCTCAGAGAGAAATGCACCACTCTGGTACCCCACACTTAATCACAGAATGGTTTTGGTTGAAGGGACCTTGAAGATCATCTGGTCCAACCCCCTGCCATGGGCAGGGACACCTCCCACCAGACCAGGCTGCTCAAAGCCCCGTCCAACCTGGCCTTGAACACTTCCAGGGAGGGGGCATCCACAACTTCCCTGGGCAACCTGTGCCAGTGTCTCACCACCCTCACAGTGAAGAATTTCTTCCTAATATCTAGGCTAAACCCACCCTCTGCCAGTTTAAAATCATTCCCCCTCGTTCTATCGCAACCTGCCCTTGTAAAAAGGCCCTCCTCAGCTTTCCTGTAGGACTCCTTCAGGAACTGGAAGGCCGCAATAAGGTCCCCCCGGAGCCTTCTCTTCTCCAGCTCTCACTTGCCTTCCTACGCTGCTGCGTGGCATTGCTCGCACTGGAACTCCTCAGACTTGTCATTCCCACGGCCGTACCTTCAAGGAAACCGGAGAGAAGGAAAGACTCGGATATTTTTTACCACTGAGCTATAAGGGAGTATCCCTTCCTCCCCACCAGCATTCCATTTTCTCCCCATTTGGCAGTCGCTGCCGTAGCCTCACCACATCCCCTCACTTCGTGCTGTTTGTTTAGTTGGGTTCCCCGTCCGCACACGGGACTCGCCCGCACCGAGAGCGCGGCTCTGCTAACAGGGTCAGGCAGTGAGCTACCGCTGCAGAGCCCCAGGGGAGCACAAAACACCGCCTTTATTCCTCTAAGACCTATACATTACCTCTGCACCCCCACCCGCTCAAGAACCAAGTGGTGGATTTAAAAGGAGCACTGTCGAGTCATTTAGGCCCATTATTTTGCACTAGAAGAAACGGCCTTTACAAAGCTGAATGGAAGCACGCTCTCATCCCATCTTTAAGTAATCTTGAAGGTTTCAATTGCAGGGCTGTAAACCACAATGCAAAAAAGCGCAGACAAATAGATCAGATCAGATATGAGACTGCCCAGACAGAGTTCCACTTGCCAAGCTGACTGCGGAGCAAAAATAGAAATGAATGCTGCACATAATTATAGTATTTTACATTTCCACTGCGCTTTCCATCCTGAAAGATCCCCAAGTGCACACACATGTGCATGCATGTGCATACAGAGAGGCAGGACACTGGGAAAATTCACTTGCTTGTGACAGAGACCAAGAAATCATGGCCCAGTAATAACAGCTCGTACTGAACCAAAGCCTTCATTAACACACACACACACACACACACACACACACACACGAGCTCGTAGAAAATCATTATAATGTGAAACAAGCCTAAGCCAAGCCACAGCAATCTGTACACCAGAGGCTCCAGTGCTTCTGCTGCTGCTCAGCGTTTCCCCCAGACCAGAAGATTAGAAACTGATCTTTTATTAGCTCTCGCCCTCCGCTTCCCAGCAAAGCCCAAGGTGCCAATTCCACTTTGCTACCACAGGGCAGGGGCAGCTCCGCAGCTGTTGATCCCCAGCCTACTCCTCTCCCACTGCAGGGCGCGCACAGCCTCCAAGCACACACACCCTGCCACGCTGTGGGCTGCGATGGCCCCATTCTGCAGACGGCAGAGCCTCTGAACAGGGGAGCCAAAGCCAGGGACAGTGCCCTAACCATGGTGCTCCTCTTTCCAGACAAAAGAGCCGATGTCAGGTACAAAGGCCTGTTCTCTACTTGCATGCCACCCAAGATGCTCTGAGCAAGGATGAAAAGGGCCAGGAAAAAAGGAGCGTTGGAAGATAAGCAGGGGCAGAGACGTGACAGAAACCTCCAACTTTCTCAGCAGGCTGGGAGGCAGGGGAGAAAAAAGCAGGCGCTAGGCTTGAGTCTCAGCCTAGGATGCTGGGTCACTCCCTTCTCTTTCCTGCATGTCTGTGGCAAGTCAGCTTTGTCTTCCACGTATTAAATATCTCACAGCAGTTTCAGACTCCCATCTGAGCACACAGGCATTTCGATGCTGACTCGTGGCCAAGCGTACGAAGAATGTGGGTAGGAAGTTCAAGAGGAGACAAAGGCAGCGGTGGCTCTGAGGGCACTACAGAAACGAACTGACAGGTCAGGAGGAGGGAAGGGAAGGAAAGGGGCTGAGGTTATGAAATGATGCAACAGCTGGCCACATAGAGCTGTGATTTTTATTTTTTTAATGAAACACAGGAATTTCACCAACAATGCAATGTAATCAAGTGTAGTACGCACTGGCCTCCCTGCTAGTATCTCTTACGCTAGCATGAAGCTGATACCAGCTTTAGACGCCCCTCACAGAAGAATCTCAGCTACACGCTGCAGTCATGTCTGAGGTGAACAACCAGGACGTGCCCTTCTAGGTGGAGATTTGGGGAAGGAAGAGATTTTCCCAAGGACACTACAGCAAAACCCTCCCTTATGCTTACGAAAACAGCCATTGGGCCTCCAAGTTTTAATAAAGTCACATCTGAAAGAGCCCCACATAATAAGCTGCAAGGAACTCAATTTATTGACCTCAGCACGCAGGGCTAAGCCAAGCCTGCTGGGATCCAAAGCTGTGGTGGCAGGGCATGTAGGTAATTCATACCTGATGCCTGAGGCCCTCCCTTCTGGCTACAAATGGGAGACCAATGCGATTTCTTCAATTTCTTTTAAAGAGTCCAGTGCATTTTTCAGGAACGCAAGGAAGAGTCTGCTTGAACCAGGATTGGTATTTTGACCATGTCCCTTTAACAACAAATGGCTGCTGCTGGGCTCCCTGAGCGGGGAGGCAGCAGGTGCTCAGCTGCGGATTTAGCAGCAGCCGCAGCCGCCACCACCACGAGCTGCTGGGTGCAGGTCACAGGCGGCAATTCCCTGCTCCCTGCAATGGGACTGCAGGCTCCCAGGGAGGGGAAAGGGCTAAGAGGAGTGAGAGGAGAGGTGCAGGGGCAAGTTTGCGGTGAAGGATCATTAAATTAATGAACAGACCTCGCTACCAGTTCACTGGGACACCCTTGTTGGACCTCTGTGGGCACCCATGTCAGCTGCCTTCCCCCAGCCTTGTGTGCCCCCCTTCTTGCAGAAGGGAATCAAACTCTGTGCTCAGGAGACCCCTTTCCCCTCCCACAAATAACACATGCCCACTTTTTACCTGCATGCAACGTCAGGCAAGATACTCCGCGGCCTTCTGAGACCTTCCCCAGTGGCCTTCTTTTATGAAATCAAATCAGCATCTTCAGCTCTGCCTCAGTAAACAACCAGAAAGCAAGAAAACCACGTTGCACAGCCTTGTGCTTGTAAAGGCCACAGAAAAGCAGGGTTACAGCCGTACATGTTAGCAGAGGGGATGGTACAGCGAGTGGCTTGTGCCATAAGATTGCTAGAGATGACCTTAAAATAATCTTTAAAATTAAAAATAGACCAGTGTCTGTGACTTTGTGGTTTGGTTTTTTGTTTTAGTTTGGGTATTTAATTTTATTTTAAAAAAACGTACTAGGTAAAGAATGTCAAGACAAAAATTCTGGCCATTTCCTTTACCTCCTCCATCTTCCCCATCTAGAAATGGGAGTTTTTTCTAGGCTGAAAGAAGACAAATCAGCGGACCAAGAAAATGACCTCCTCCTTAACAGTGAGAAACTGAAAGCTGTGATGTTGAACGGGAATGGGATTTTACTCAGCCCACGCCAAATTCTGGTTGACCATCACTTGCGTTTGCTACTGCCTATACCAAGACTTGTATTTATTCGGTTGTTTTAAGCTGAAGACAGCCAGTAGACTCCAAACTCTCCTACCTACAATTAAAGAGCTCACAGAAACATCTGCTGTACCTCAGCAGCAGCTCTCTAAGCCCCTCAAAAAATTAAAGCACAGAGCACGCATTACTCTTTATTGTAGCCTTAGATATATCAGGCTTGATGACAGTACCATTTTTTAAATGCATTGTGGCGGGGAGGAGGGGGGAGATAAATTGGTACGAGCCCAGCGTAAAACAAACATTCCCTTTGGGTCATCTTTAAAACTAATCCGGACGCGACATTTAAGCACGCTTAAGGAGACAAACAAAAATCTTCCAATTGTTTTATAAGCATACTATCAGCGGAAGAGGCCCGAGCAAAAATAATACTCTATGACTGTATTAGCTGACTGTTATTGTTGGCTACCCAAGCAAAGCAGGGCTTCAACAACCCAGGATTTACAGGACTGGAAGCCTGGTGGGTCTCTGGTTTTGATTTGGTGCCAATTCACATTCACTCATGCTCTTGGAGAAGTCATAATGCCGTCAGCAACTTCAGCCCAGCTGGAAAACTGGGTTAAGAAAGCAGTGGACGCTCACCAAAAAACCAGGGCTTGCCTGCACAGGGACACACAGGAGGGGCAAGCTGAAGCCCTTCAAGCAGACGGGTAAAATGGCATTAAACCCCTGCGTGGACAGATTTATGCACAAGGCAAATGTGTCTCTGATTTGTCTGCTTCGCTACTAAACCGATTTTTACTAGATCAGCTGAAAGTTAATTTAAATCTAAATAAGGGTATGGTCAGATCAGCCAAGCACTCCCGGTCAGTGCAGGCTAGCAAGTTGCTGTCCTTTCAGCGAGATATCGGTAACTCACCATATGTGCTTCCAGCCTTCTGTAACGCAAAGGAACTTACAGTATCCTCAGAGAAATCTCCCACAAACTGTTTTTGTGCTACTTACAAATCAGAAGGGACAGTTTGGCTGGGAGTCGGCAATCTGGTATATTGGCAGGAGCAGGCTACAGAGGATCTCCCTAGAGTTGCCAGTCTAGCACCGTTCCTCGGCTCCAAAATTAAATAGTCAGTCAAACTTTTAATTTAAAGAAAAGAAAAAAAAGACAGAAATACCCAGAAGATGACTCAGCTTTGACCCTGCTGGGTCAGGAACACCCAGGGATGCTGCCACCAAGAAGGGGCTCTCATCTGCAGCAGGATGTTTTCCAGCAGCACCGCAGTCTCTGACAGAAACAGGCAGCCAGGCGGGGGCTGTGGCAGCTCCCACGGACACTGCTTCAGGACCAGGCAGGGACTCAAGGGAACGACTTCCCAAACTCCTCCCAACAGTGACCCCAGCCGTGCACCTGCCTCAGCAGATGCTTGCACGCCTTTATGACCTGGACAAGATGTCTCTCATGCGTTGGCTTCCTCGCTTGGAGGAAGGACCCTCCCCAAACCATGTAGGCTCAACATTGGGTGGACAGACCTCCTGTGAGCCAACACAGAGAGCTGAGCTCCTTGCTGGATATGGGGGAAATACAGAGCTGTCACCGTAGCTGTTTTCTGAGGAACAACCAGTTGCTGGCACCAGGGAAAAGGCTGTTTTATTGTCTACCTGATCTTCTGTCCTTCCTGTCCCAGGGTTACCTCACCCTCGACTGGGATTATGGAAGAACGAGAGTGCAAGGACAGAAGAGAGACACCATTGCGCCCCCAACCCTCTTGTGGTGGGAGCTGCTGGAGGTGGGTTCAGCCATCGTGCCCGTCCATACCATCGCCCTGTGTAGCCAAGCTGTGTCACCAGGGCCACCTATTCCAGCTGCTCTACCTTACTGGCAAACAACAGCACAGGGCTCCTCGCTCTCCAGGGTTACGCAGCATTAATTCTTCACCAGCAGCTCCCGCTCTCCTCCTGTGTGTTCCTCCTCCTGGCTCCACCAAGCACACCCCTGTCCCGACCTGCTGGCCCGCACTGCAGCCCCGGCCACTGGGCTCCTGACACCCAGGACCCACACGTGCCCCAGCCTGGCTGCCCCCCAGCCCCGGCAGCATTTGGAAAGCAGCAAAACCCCTCATGGCCCCAGGGAGCCGGCTCAGACCACCCGCCTCATCCTGTCTGCAGCTTCACTACCACGTTAAGGCTGGAAGGGGAAAATACCTGCACCCCCCCACCCCCAACCCCACCAGCTCCCTCCCTTTCCCCAGCTCCCCACCGTAGCATAAACCCTTTTGTTTCTCATCAGAAACACAGCAGTTATTTCAGAAAAAATCTCTCCCTTCACCACTGCTACAAATACCACAGGCTGAGACAGTAGCTCTCTTCATTCTCGCAGACAGAGGAATATTCCAGAAAAAGAGGAAGATTTGGGGAGGGGGAGGGGAGGAGGTATCTGGGATCCAATCTTCTTCCTCTCCCTGTCAACCCCCCTCCATCTCTAGCAGATTTCATTTGTATCATCAGGATTTCTGCGAAATTTTCACCCAAGCCTCCCTCTCTCCCATTTCAACTCCTGGCTACGCTCAGCCAAAGGTGCACAGGAAAAACACTCCTCTCGCAGGCTGGACAAATAAGTCTTCAGCTAGCCACATGCAAGCCATTAAAAATATATTAACATACCCAGCAGGGTCTGTCACTTTTTCTTTTCTCCCCCCCCTCCCCTTTTCTTAAACAGAGAAGGAAGAAATCTTGCCACAGTAACAAGAGGTTTTCATCAATTCTCATTACCTCAAGCACAGCCGCACACCACAGCCCCCACAGAGAACAGCCTTCGGTTCCTGCTGTCATTAAAGGAACGAAGATCTTAAACAAAAATTAAACCCAGGACAGCATGAAGTTGGGAGCACATGAATGGATCAGGCGGGGAAGGGTGCGTGAAAGCCGAGAGGAAGAGCAGGCGCGGAGCCACCAGAGAAGGCTCTGCTCGAGAGGCTTGGGACAGATGGGGCAGGTTAAATGTGTACCACACAGCGGGGCAGGGGGAAAGCATTTTCAAAATTTCAAGCCAGCATCCAGAGGCATGCTGGATATAGCAACATCCTGGAACTTTAATAAGGCTCAGGGTAAAACCAGAGCAGCAATTCAGACAAGGAAGAAGCTTTTTCTAAGTCTCAGATTTGGGACAACAAGGGTGATTTTGCAGTCTCTGACACATGTCCGTTTTTACCCCAGGGGGTCCTCAACCCCTCTGAACAGGTCGTGGCACACACTGCCCAGTGCGGCTGCACAGCACATCTTAATCTGCCTGACGCAGGTGGCTGCCGGTGGCACCAGTTTGGGAGGAGGGTTTGCAGGGTGGGAGGCAGCAACTCCACATTTCAACAAGGGATTTCTATACCAGGAGGTAGTTTGTCAAAGGGCTGTTAAGTTGAAGTGCCCTTAAACTGTAGTTTCTCAAGAATTTCTTTGGGCAAATCGCTGGGTTAAGCAGCTTTCCTCTCCACCCTGGCTACTTTAATCCAGATCAGTTCTGTGATCCAGTTCAGTGTGCAGCAGCACGTTCAGCTGCACCAGCACAGCTGAACAAGTAGCTCAGGAGCAGCAGCAGGGGCTGCTGAAAACACCGCTGGTAAAACTACACCCTCGATTCAACAGGCATGGCCTCAGCCCCAGGAGAGCAAGACGCTGCATGCAAACCCCCTGAAAACAAAGATAAGGGAAGAGAGATACTTCACGCATGGTTAACTGGAAAGAGATGACCTGAGCCAAACAGGACATAAAAAAGGAAAAATCTGATGGCAGTGTGGCCATGTTTTATGCACCTCTAGATGAGATGAAGTTTTATTCCTCCCAGGGGAATGGATGGGGGAAGGCAGAAAGCTCTCCTTTGTGAAACAGGCAGTACAGTCAGGAAAGGCAGAGCCAGGCAGAAGAGCCGATGATGTTAAAGCACCGAAGAAAGGTGGACAAGGACCTCTGAGCAGCAAGGAGGGGGATGAGAATCCACAGCAGGGGAGGAGCAACAACTGCATGGACACACCATAGAAATAACTCCCTGGCAGAGCAGTGAGCAGCAGAAGGGCGCCAGGACATGAACTGGATTACAGAGGCAGGATGGGGATGTAAAGGGCGCAGAGGAGAAACACCAAGGAAGCTATTTCAGATCTCTGGTGTCACAACCATTCCAGTTGTGAACAGTTTAACAGGTCACTAACTGAACAGTTCATATACCTTCTGGTTTAGGAGTAATTACATCCACTCTGTAAAAAGACATCACATAATGAGGTCTACCAATATCACAGAAGCTGACAGGAGCGTAAGCAAAATGTCTGACTGTGCTAGGAACAGACCAGAAAGTAGTGCTGATTTCATAATGATATTAAGTCAAAGATACATTCACCTCTGCAGCACTGAAACCTGCTCAACTCATCGTACCTTGGAAAGGAAATACAAGGAACTGAGGGGATTCCGCAAGCTGCAAGGAAGAGGAGAGACCTGGAAGACAGCAAATGAAGTCCACAAGTGCAAAGCAACAGCTATGTGCTAGGGGGTGGGAAAAAAGTCTTCTAGTGCAACCAGACTATTACTGCATACCAGGGCTGCAGCACAGCGGGTGCACGCTCCTCTCCTCAAAAAGTCATCCACCTCTCACTGCCAGCCACCACAACCTGGCAGCAGTTGCCATCAGCCATGGGAGAGAGCCATCCCTTGGACAGGGAGCAGGGCAGACTCTGTCCCCACCCCTGCCAAACTGGATGCACTGCACGGAGACTTCACTGCAGAGCCTCGTGGTTGGTATTTCCACAGCCCCACAGACAAACGGCTTGGCTAGGTTGCTCTCCCTGCTCACTTCAACATAGATGGCCCAAACTCAGTCATGTAAAAGAAATCAAGACCTGCTTTAAATTGGCTGCAGGAATATACTGGAGCCTTACCTGCACTCCTGAGTTTGACAGCAACGTAATTAGGTCAGGGGTAGCTGTGCTGTACCAGATTCCTCTGACTTGGCTCTAGCCAAGGTACAGACACACGTGAATGCTGCTCCAGCTTGTATCTGCTCACTTGCCAGCAGCCTGGATTCTTGAAAACCTCCTCCAGATGCCCAGCCCATCTCAGATCACAGCTCAGGCCCTTGAAGTGGGCTTCGCAGGTCTGTACTTCTGCAACGACCTCCGACAGCAGCACTAAGGACAGTGGGGTCTGAGCCAAGGCTCAGCTGCCTGCAGCTGAACAGGCCTGCCGTAAATGCCAGAGGAGCAGGGGGGCAGGCAAGGAAGGCACTTGTATTGATGCAGGCTAAGGTCTGCCCAGGGACCAGGCGTTTGACACCCACAATTAAAGCATAATCAAGAAATGCCTCCTGGCAGGGAAGTCTATCAGGCTGTGGAAGAGGCTCCCACGGGAAGCGGGGGTGGCCTCATCCCCCTGTCTCTGTGAGGAGCGATGGGGCAGGCAGTAGAGAATGGAGCCCGAGGAGCAGTGAGGTGGTCTGATGGGGCCTGTCCCACAAGACGCCTCTTTCAGGAGTGACACTGATGTATGAAATTCCCTGTGTGCCTCCTGCAACATCTCCTCTCCAGTCCTGCCAACACTGCTGCTTGCAAGGCAGCACCATGGACTAAATCACTGGAGCCTGGGTCATTCCACCTATTTGGAGGGATGTGGCTTTTGACCCATATCAAGTCACTGATGTATTTTATATCATGGTCCTGTCCTACTGATGGTTGCATCTGCAGAACCGATGAGATGACAGCGGTGGCACAGGACAGGAATGTCAGGCAGGAGGCGAGGAAACAGGAATTTCTTAGGCCGTGATATAGGTCTATCTTTATACTAACCCTGTGTGCATGAATTCATGCAAAGAACAGCAGTGGAGGATGCAACCAGGGTGGAGGGCGTTTACTAAGCCATGATTTAGTATGGTCAGCCTTGGGTAATTGGACACGACCTAACATATGGGAATCATCTTCATTTACAGCAGAGAATGTCCCTGTTAATAACATATATGGTATCAAGTAAGTTTCTCACACAGTAGGCTGGCACTAACTTAGTGTTTTACATCTGAAAGACTCTCTCGGTTTTGACTTTATTGCTTAACTGCCTCTCTTTCCTTTTTTATAGTTTTTGAATGGAGGAAAGATCAGCTTGGTTTTGAACCATACAGATCAACAGGAATGCATATTCTGCCCCATTTAAAGCTAGCAGACGCCTAGCTCCCTCTTAATTTTCTTTTTTTTTCTTTTTTTGTTTGGGAATGGAGGGGAAAGGGGGTGTTAAGAACATCCCAAAGTTCAAAGTTAATGTCTCAACTTGTAACACACTTCCCCCTCTCCCACAACACTGGTTGCAGAAGCTGCCCACGGCCGACACTACTCATGACGCTCCATATGGTTCTGCTTCCCTTCATTTCTCCTCAGCCTAACAAACTTTGGCACCGCTCAGGTTTTCCTGGTCCTTAGGAAACAGGAGCGATTCCAACAATCCCAGGTCCTCCTTCCTCTGCTTTTACAAAGGCCCCACGGTGCCATCTATGAAAAACACATTGCAAAGCATAAAGGCAAATGTGCCTGCACATCACTGGTGCTGTAGATTTTTTTCATATTCTGCTTAGCCTTGGTAACAATTACTTACACCACATTAGAGCTGGAGGGCTGCAGTAACATCAAGGCCCCCCATGCTCAGCCCAATGTACTCATACAGCAACAAACATCCATGGCTGACGAACAGGCTGGTAGAGTTATTTCAGGTAGAAAAGCATCAAAATGGAGTGTCATTTTAAAGCACCCATGAGTTGACAACAGTTTGCACAATTATCACAAACCACTCCAAGAAAGCTTGCAGTGCAGCCAAGAAGTAACCATGTACACAGCGAGTACCCTGCATGCACCATAACTCAGCAAGTGCTTTTTGCAGCTCCCTTCTACGCTCAGTCATGAAGGATATAGATCATTACAGCCTCCAGCTATGGAGCTTCAGCTCACAGAGTAGCAGCTCACACTTCTAGCGCTGGAGATCCCCAGTTCAATCTGCTGCATGTCAGCCAAGAGGGCAGCTGTCATATAATTACAGCCACAACTTTGCATGTGAAAAAGTAGGGAGAGCGAAGAGAGATCTTATTATAGACTTCTGGTTGCAACCTGCCAAACAGCTCCCTATTTTAAGTAACTTCTTGTAAGGAGGAAGGGAAAAAAGAGGGGGGGGGAAGGAAAGAAAGCCTTCCAACACAGCTTCCCAGTTCTCTGTTTTGCAGAAGAAATCAGCGCTGCTTTGCAAAAAGTCTTTTACAAATGCATATGTATATTAGAGGAAGCATGCAAGTGCAGAGCCAGGAATAAGGCTCTAGCCCCTTATCAGACCGAAAAAAATGAAAAAGGAAAAAAAATTCTCATTGCTGCCACCAAGACATCTGAAGTCCAACAAGGCATCTTGGTTTCTTTATGAGCTACAACCATTCATCAGGAACCAAGCCATCTGGCTACGGTATTTAAATATTAAAATTTAAGCTCAAGAAACCTTAACTCAGTTACATCTTGTTTTCTTCCAACTGTACATACAAGCTCTCAGGAAACTGAGGATTCAGGAGAAGAGTATGTTTGAACTACAAAGGTACAAACCATGGCAAAAAAATCAGTCTCAAATGAAAAGATCTTTTAACGAGTGCAACACAAAATAATTAGACCAAGTTTCTTCTTATCCATTAATCCTTCTGGAGATCCTTCTGCACACGCACAGCAATTTTTAAGCCAATTTTTTTTCCAAGCCAAGACAAAAACAGAACTTGAAACAATGTGATCCAGTTTTAAAGAAGCATTTGTTTTCCCCCAATCATTATTCTAGAAATCTGCCTTTCCTCGGTAAAGCTATTTCAGGCTTAAGATACAGATTAAACTATTTGCAGAACATTCTCCTCTCCTATACAGTCTGTTCACCCATCCATCCATCCATCCATCCATCCGTGACCCAGCAGCACAGCACCCATGGGTCCCCCACTGCCTGGGGCGAATCACCCGCTGTGGACCACCCGCACCAGAGGAGAGCCAACTCCTAACTTCCTCCAAACTACTTACCCGCCTGCTAAATACCACTCCAAGTAGACAGCTCCGACTCAAACTGTTGAGTACCTGCCTGCAAGGACACGGACTCGCTGAAACACGTCCGCTAGCTGACGCACACTACAGCCTTCAAAGCTCCCCAAAAATGCAGGGCCATCCTTCCACCAGGATTTAGAGAAATACCTAGTAGACAGGCAGGCTGGAAGGTGTTTGGATGACTGCTAACACCAAGCACCAGCCTGCAACAGTTAACTCCGGAATTCACTACTAACACTTGGTATTGAAACCAGCTGAATTCTCCGGTAACATCCTCTCAAAAAAACCACAAGCGACCTGGCTGTCTCCCTCCCTTCAGAAGAGGGCAGGGGAGAGAATCGAGGACACGAAGCCCAGTTTTGAAGAAAGCTACGTGCAGCTGCGGCAGCACAGAAACATTTGGGGCTGATTATACACAGGCAGCAAAACCCTGGCTGGGCTCATCCCACAGAAGGGACCCATCAAAGGTTCACCTCTCCCTCACCTACTGCAACCAGGCAAAGCTCACGAACATCTGAACCACACTTGTTGCAGGCATCCAATGAAAGCAGTACAGCCCTATGCAGAGATGACTGAAATGAGACACCATTATGCTATTTTCTGGTATTATTTCTGTAAACTTAGCACTGCTAAAAGGTTCCAGATAGACATTCTCCGGAGACCAAAATCGTTTGCCTACTCTGAGAAGATATGCAGAGAGAACAGCAGCAAAACATAGGCGCTTTTCTCATCTCTCTCAGCCTGCCGAGGCTGAAATGACTGACAAAGGTCCAAAATGAGGGACACACATAAATTATTAACATTGCACCAGTAGTCTCGCTGGTGCTGTGACAGTCTCAAGACTTACCAGAGGCAGGCTCTGCAGGGAAATATTACTTTACTTCAAAATCATTCACTCAGGAAACTTACACACCGAGGAAAAAAGAATCATTCTGCAGCACGCTCCGTCAAACCCCTCAGCTTTAAGACCCTTCGCTTCTAAAGCAAAAGCAATTTTAACAAGACCAGGAAACCAATGCGAAGCACAAGGAGCTTCGGGTTTCAAGCGAGCAACGCTGGAACAGCGTTACTTCCAGACACAAACCCTGACACACGTCTTCTCACACCTGGCCTGGAAAGCCCGCCCCACTCCTGAGAGCCAGAGCAGTGTTTTGGCCCTGCAGCAGCCAAGTGGCACAGCAGCCAGAGGAGAGCGGGCGGCCGCGCACCAGCAAGTGGAAGGGAGCCAAAAAGCCACTTCGGTTCACCACTCGGGCTGCAACCTGTGCTTTAAGCCCATGCAAGGCTTGGGATTCATATTTTGCCCAACCTTTTATTTAATTCCAGGTCTCTGCTGTACCTGCTGCTACTGTACCCATAAGCGGTATCCAAAGAGATGTGGCTTCCTACTGATCTACTCGCTTCCTCTCCCATGTTGCAAGGGGAACAGTTTATGCAGGGGTATTAGTCTGTTCTACATCAGTTTCTAGAACTGGGGCGAATGACCTGAACTTTGACATTTCTAAAACCCTTAAATTATTTTCCTCTTCCTTAGTAATCAGAATAGATTTACTTTTCATTTAAAACACAAAATTTCCCTCCCAAAATATTTGAAGAAGTTACTGAAATGTTTTCTTTACCAAAGCCCTGCAAAGCCTCAAGGTTATTAATAACATTTTGAATATAAAGAGGCACAACACTGCTCCATACCAACGCAAAAGCAAGCAATTTTTCACACAATAAAGTAATTAATTTTGATAACTAGTACTTTCTATTAAAGATTCTTCCATTTAAAAACCCAAAAAGGTTTCCAATAACTCTAGACACTGATGGGGGCAAAGAAAAAACAGACCCTACCCCCAGTTGGATGGCATTCCTCTCTTTGGATGCAATGTGGTAACATTTGATTGACGCATCTGATCCATTCCAAAACTCCAGGCGATGTTTTAATCATCAATTGGCAGAGTCCTATTAATTTTCAGGAAAAAAAGAAAAAGAAAAAATAGAAAAACAGAGTAGAATATGGAGGCAAGACACAGAGCACCTGGTGTTTATCTAGTAGATCCAACTGATTTAGCTCAGTCCGTAATAATCAACAGATTAAAGACTAAGTTGATGGCAGAAACTCACATCAACCAGGACAAGCCCCTTCTTCCCCTCCACCCTCTTTCTGCCATCTCAGCTCAACCCAGTCTCCCAGCACAACCTTCAATGTTAGTCCCATACCAAAGGAAATGAAACAGAAGTAGGGAAA
>NW_010169026.1:33668-44995 GCF_000695765.1 Mesitornis unicolor
GAAGAGATAAACCAGAGCAAATAAGGATAGCATGAAGCGCCCACTGGCATGCAACCAAGAGCCTACGCAGGCCCTCACTACGGCAGAAAACGGGAGATCAGGCACGTACGAGGAGATGGCAGGAGAGCAGATGTGAGAAGGTGAAGGTTCAAGTGGTCCCTGAGCTGGGGGCAAGAAATGGCATCAGGCAGAGTAGAGAAGTGAGGCCCAGCATGCACAACGAGCTCAGCCTTCAGAGGCAGCAGCGCACCAGGCAACCCGCTAGCTCGGTGTCTGCTGTGATAGGCATTTTCATTATCGACGGGCATGGTACAAGAAATATAGTGTGAACCTTCCACATTAAACAAGGCTTCCCAGTCTGCTCATAAATTTATTTTGCTATCAGCCAAACCCAGACCCACCAACATTAACCAGTTCTGCTCTGAGACAAACCTCCACTTACAGCCTCACACCGAACAGTTGCCACGGTTCATTTCAGCGCTCATGAGCTCTGCAAGCCCTCAGGACCCATCAACGTAAGAGGTGGCACCATCTCAAGAGGAATTCACCCATTCCAGCAGCGGCCACAAGGCAAGGATCATCAGTGTGACCCTTCCAGCTGACGTCTCAGACAAGCCCACATCCCAGTCCACCGACCTGAAGCCAGGCAGCTTCCCATTGGAAGTGGAAACCTGGCTGAGTGGGCAGCAGGACAGCAGGGAAATATACTCCTGGTCTAGTTGGCCAGCTGTCTGTTCAGGAATAGGAACTGCACAAAGGTCTCTGGACACATCAGTCAGTGGCCTGGTTGTTTCTTACATCTGTTCTGTGTCCCCAAGTCCTGGGAGGATTAACAGCAGAGAAGAGCTGGATGGGGCAAAGTAGGGAAGGCAAGAACAAGCTGCTGTACTGCAAAGGAAGGTAAGAGCAGGCTGACGAAGGGATCTTATAGGAGGAAAAGGGGTTACTACAGCGCGGAGCAGGAGCTGGGGGAAATGGGAGGGGGCTGCTGGCAGGCGAAGATAAGCCACCACGGGCAACGGGAAGTGCCTGTAGTCCGATGCTGATAAATCAGATATTGCTCACAGAGTCTTACACCAGCCCCTAGAGCCTCTGTCACTGTCTGGGGTCTCAACAACAAGCAAGATCTGCCACAAGTGTGTCCTGGCAGTTCCAGACGGTCATGTAAGGCATCTCAGGTCTGGACCATTAAGTACCCTGAAGATAAGGACAGAGCTTGCATTTGACACAACGCAGTCATGTGGAGCTCGTAAAATGAGAGAAAAATACGCTCCCAGCCCTGATGAGGGCTGCACAGCTGCAGCTCGCACCTCCCTGAGGCTCCTCAGAGCAAGCGGCTGCATTCCCAGCCAGGCTGCCTTTGTAGCCAACCCCCCGGCCCGTCAGGAGGGCCTGAACCCTGGACCATCAGCAGTGAAAGCACAAACCTCCACCTCACGCTCTAAATAATTAAACGCTGTGGGAGCAGCAGCAGACTCATAAAACTCTTACACAGACCAAGCCAGCCATTAATGGGGGTCAAAGATGAACGCTCTATTTTTTTAAAGTGTGCTTTGATGCGTGAGGAGAGTGGTGAGAGGAGATCTTCATTACCCTCTCTGGTACCTGATGAATTTTCCCTTTCCTGGCTATCAACACCTCCTGCTTCCCCCCCCAAACCCCATATTGCTGGCAATCATCCGGACAGCCAGAGACCATCAGAAGGTGTGTTTGGATGACATCCGCGCTAGCTGGTCACCGCAGGTAGGGAAGAAGCAAGAGGCCTCGCTGAGCGAAGTCAGGCTCTACCAGAGGCTCGGCTGGTGCTTATTACGAGGTTTGGGTTTCACACAGATGCCGCCGGGTGGAATCCCAGGGCCGGCGCGATGCTGAACGTCACGCAAACCACAACCTCACACACCATCTCCCCTACAGCAAGGCGCAGAGCACGGCAGTAAAATCTGCTGGGATTATTAGCTTGGGCTCAGAGCCAGAGCTGGGAGCTGCCACAAGGGCAGGGAGGCTGGCTGCCTGCAGCCCTGCGGGTCAGCGGGAAGGAAGTGGAAGTCCCTGACAGGCAAGGAAAGGCAGCGGGCAGGAAAGGCAAGACACAGTTGAGAAAAGGTCACAGAAACACCAGTCTGACCCGCCTCTTCTGGCCTGAAAATACATATACACACACACGTCAGCTCCTTACTACTCTGCTTTGTTCAGACATTTTAAGGAGAGCTCAGTTCTTCCCAGTCTTTTTGCATTCTCCCAATCCACAGTCTCTTTGCTCTGCTGTGTTTGCTCCGTGTGGAGGAGATGCCACAGGCTGGAAGTGGCTCCAGCAACTCTGCTACTGTGCTAAGAAAGCGGCCAGTACAGCAAGGCCAGTTTTTATTTGTTATTTATTATATGAAAGTAGTACTGAGAGGTGCCCCTTTTTCAGGTCACTAGGAGCCTTCTCCCAAAAAACCCCAATCCTTGTGCCTCCAGAGGGAAGTTAAGAGCTTTACACCCAACGTCAGCCCCCGTCTTTCCCAGGACGGCCAAAGCAGCAGCCGCTACTTCCATTATTCTTGGAAATACGGGGGGAAATAGCGAGGACTCTCGAGCCTTGGCACCTCTTCCCTCCCGCTGTTTGGCCACCAGAGCTACGGTTACTATTCAGGGCAGAAGTGCTCAACAGGGCGCACATTCCAGGGGGCTGAGCCATCCCCCGTGGCCAGGCCCAAAATGGCAGACAGCGATGAAGAGGATAATTAGAAAGTACAAGAGAAACCGCAATGCAAAAACAAGCAGCTTCTATTACAAGAAGCGGCTCTATGGCGTGGTGAGATCCATCACCCCATCTGCTGGGTCGTGGTGGTGCCTCGGGAGCCTGCTGCTATTATCTGTTTGCAATCACACTGCAGCCTGGCTTTCTGCTTAATGCACAAGAAGCAGAGCTAATCAGATTGGCTCTCGCTTTCTGCTTCATGTCTCCAGTTCCCAAGCATGCTCTGTGCTGCCTCGATTGATGTTCAACTTACACTAGCCAGGGGCACGCAGTGCAAAAAAATAATGAAAAAAATCCATATTCATTTTACCTACCTATTAATTTTAGTCCTTCTTTCCACCTATTACATCTAAAATCTCTTCTACACTTGAGCTTTGCAAACAAAAGTCAGGAAATTCCCGTTTCCCTCTCTACACCACACCTGGCTCACGTATGAGTTCCCTGCTCCAAGCGGCTCCTCCAGTGGTATCTGGGCAATTAATTACAGCACAGACCTACCAGGCTTTTCTCTCACTCTCCGGGACCGCTTTTTAAAAGGTTTCCTGGCTGGGAACCTCCACAGAAGGATGTCTTCTGCTGGCACCATCATAGCCGCTCTTTGTTAAGGCAGCTGAAGTGACCATCACGTGCTCTCCTCCCCCCAGCACTATTTAATTATGGCAGGCCTACATGGGAACTCGAACGTGCCCTCAGCATTTCCAGTCTGAGGACAGACAGGGCTGTTTCCTTCACCGCATTCCTGTGCACCCCACAGGGCAGCCGGAACCTTACTACGGTACCTGGATCTGCGCTAAAGCCACCAACGCAACAGCCGAGGAGCCTCCAGACTGGGCAGACCACATGAAAATTCGGGTAAGAGATGCAGGAAAGCCTGGCTTACAGGAGCACCCGTCACCATGAGCCAGGTTAAACAGCGCGGGAGGAGAGTCACCCGTTACAAGCACAACTGAAGATTCGCCAGAAGAACAACAACAAAAAATCAGCAAGTATTTACAGGAGAAGAGAAGAGAGATGTAGGTGGGAGACAAAAGTGCCAGGATACAGATCTCTATCCAGGAGGAGTGACAAAAAGGGAAACTGCAGAGATGAAAGCCCAGGCAGCCCCTGCATCTGTACATCCCCCAGCCAAAACCCACTGCATCCATCAGGACAACGGCAGCTCCAGAGAAAGCCCTGATTACCCGACCCCTTCACCAGCATCTTCCCCAGGGGCTGTGCACATGGACAAGTGGATGGAAGAAAAACACCTCTCTATGAGATTACTTGCAGCATTTTCTATATTGCCTCCTCTCTTATAAATGTGTCTTTTTAAAAAAATATTGCAGCTGGCTCATAAGTGTGTCAGTTTGAAAAAAAAACCCCATATCCTTGAAAACAAAGACACATTGTGCTCAGCGTATCCAGTGGCACCATTATTTAATATCAATACACTGGTTCTTTCCTTTATTCACTCCATCCTTGGAACACAAATCCACTGTAACAGCCACCCAGTGTATAATCTTACCATGCAAAGCACCACAACCCTACAATAATCTTTCTCTTGCCATACTGTCTTCACATACTATCAAGATGAATTTAGACTTAAATGCTTAAAAAAAAAACCCCAACCAACTGCAGTGCAGCATGAAACAAATCTCTAACAACTCTCAAGTTGGAGCAAATTCCCTTGTCCCTCCCTACTACTCTCCTTAGTTGAAAATGTGTGCACTACACCGATGGCAACCTGCCCCACGCAGCTGCTCGGTGGGTCCACACACGCAGAGGCTCACTGCACGCTGCTGCTTCTGGCACTCCACTCTTCACTGACATCATCCTCACCTTCGTGCTTTATAAAATGCTCCAGGCAGACACAGTATCTGCTCCTCTGGCCATAAAGCAATCACTGGAGGCCAACAGATGCCTCCATCAAGTCTCCCAAATGCACACTCTGACCTGCACCATGCCCCTGCTAAGCAGATGCCGGGGCATGCATCTCGCTAGGTGACACGTCCCTCCTTCTCCGCAGCCAGCGACGGCTCATGCAGATGCACCAATCCATCAATGGCAGAGCCGAAGCCGAAACGCTGCTCACCCCGTCAGCAGCAGCAGAGTTCGCCTCGGCTGAGCTTTAGCACAGCCCTGGCTTCATCGCATCCTGGAGCAGGACAGCGTCATTCTGCACTGTCACAGCGGCGTCCCGTGAGGACTTCCCAACTTCTGCTGGGGCCTGAAAATTAGTTAAGTCATCTTTCAGAGATGGAGAGACGGCACGGTACGTACCCAACTTCAGGCCTGGCTCACTATGGGCATGCAGAAAATTCTCCAGCCATTTCCCTGCCCTTGCCATTTATCGCACCTGGTCCCACCAACTTTGAGGCCTCAATCCAAACAGCCTCCATCACCGCATTTGGGGAAGCTCTTTCATGAGCTCAGCCTACAGCTACCTCCTCAGGCAGTCTCCTTCTGCCCTCTCGGAGAAGCTGCTATTTTTTGAGCCCTTTAATATCCTGAGGCTCCGTCTCTGAGCAGACACCCTCATAGCAATGGGCTCTCAGGAACTACCATATGACTCTCACTGCACAGGCAGTGAAACTCAACTTTTTTTTTCCCCCTTTTGAAAACACTGTTTGGGAATGGAGTCAGCGTCTGGAGGCACACAAGTACATCCCGGGGAAAGAATGAGAGGAGCAGAGGGGAAGGGAGGGACCTGAAAATGAAGACTCAGGGCAAGGTTTCACGTTACAGCTGAACCAGGCTAATAGTTCACTCCTGCCAAAAAAGGGGGGCCCCATTTCCACCTTTCTTTCATTCCCTACCTTTCACTGCTGGCAAAACAAACCTCTGCCCCTCCTGCGCGGCAGCTCTGATACCAGCCTGAACCTGGTGAGCGAGTTCAGCTCTCTGTCCCAGGAGAAAACTATTCACTTTTTCACAATTTTGGGCAAGTCAGCTTTCTGAAAGCTGAACAACCTGGATCCATTTAGCACCAGATTGGGCACAAGGCAAGGAACTCGGTCACAGAGCCATGAGTGAGGCATTACCACCCCTCTCAGAGGGAGCAAGTGGTCAGATGGATTCAGCCACAGCAAAAAAATCCATCCTTACCCACGTGAAACTGCAGTTTCACCCCACAGGTATACTGTTCAGCACTAAAGGGGCCTAATAGAAAAGCCTGCAATAGATGTTTGCTAATAATCTTAAACTGGCAGTTTTACCTATTACCAGGCTCTACCTACCATTAGCATCTCTGAACTGGATGATGAAGGTAGCCGTGTAGGTAAAGACTGACACTAAAACCAAGCAGACCCAAACCAGGCAGAAATATGAGAGGTACTGCAGGATTCCCAATACTAATTGTGCCTATTTCTAAATCGGACTCTGTCATTATCAAACAAGATGGCTGCCTCCATCACTGTGCTCAGAAATGTCTGTTTTCACTACAAACCTAACACTTAGTTTCAGGGTGCTCTTGATAAAGCATCTTTCTTTCCCCCATCAGCTTCTACATCATCAGATGAACAAAAATAATGCAGGGGTTTTTTTTCGATTAAAAAAACCACACACACACACATATACAAGGAAAAAACCCCAAGCCTGTATTACTCCACTGTCTTTATTCCTTTCCACCTCCTCTGCTCAATTACTAAAAGCAATTTACAGACAATAAATGTAACTTCACAGCTGCCCATATGAAGTATTCCCTTCATTTTATAGATGAGGTTACAGGCTATACAGAAATTAATATCAGCGAGGTCTACTTCAAAGCTGGATAAGCAAGAGGAACAGATGAACTCTTAAAGAATACAGATCATGCCTCTACTCTAGTAAAACCAGTAATAAAGAATTAAGGATGTTACCAGTTGGATATAAATTCCTTGAATGTATCTGGTTAAATACAGTAACAAACAAAAGCCTGCTTTGAGGTTTTGCTTGGTTTTATTCCACTTTTATGAGGAACAACATAATGAGAATTCAGATTTAACGCTCAGCATCCCATAGACCAAACAGGCTTGCTTCACTGGTAAACACATGCTTTAACTGCTAATCCTAGGGACTCACAGAGGGTCTTCCCAGTTGGTGCACGATCACCAGCAATCTGCGGCTGGGAACTGGATATGTTTGAGTCGATGAAGATAAGCAAGTCAGGAGAGACTCCATTTTCTGCCACAGCTTCGTGGGCTTTGGCAGGGCGAGAAGGAGCAGGAACCTACATCTGGTTTTAAAATCGCCAGCGGCGACTTTGAAAAAGCACCGGGAGCAGCAACACTAAAGAGGAAAAAACAGAAGTGCAGTTTTGTGCAGGCACTCTTCTGATGGTAACTGCTCCTTAAGGCTTAATAAAAATGCACAGCCAACTTTTCTTCTTCCACACATTAGCAGAGCTCAGAACTAGCACCCGAGTCAAGCTGCACAACTCAGCAATCCCAGCTTCTCCCAGGAAGAAAACACCACTGGCATGCAGGTACCCCAAGGGCTGAGTCACCTGAACAGCCCCTTCAAGGGAAAATAATCCCATTAAGAGCTGGGGTGTTGGTATTGAAAACAAAGAGGAGTGTTAATTTTGGCACTCCTTAACTACACCAGTTCCACTCCGCTCATTTACTACCAAACCTAACACCTGCAGGTCAGTAAATTCACCACACTCCTCCATCCATCCCCAAGATCCTTCCCTGACACCGTCCCCTCTGTAGCCAAAAACCATCTGTCATTGCCCATACATTTCCTTATCCCTGACAAACACAAACTAGTATTTGTACAACCGCAGCACTCGGAAAACTAATTTAGGATTAAGGCTTTCATTTGTAGCCTGCACACAACACCAGGTATGCTTAAACCAACAGGGCATTGTGGTCTTAAACCCAAAAGCCGTATCATGCACGCATCAAAAACCAGATAGCCTTCAAGATGGACAAAAAAACCCAAACATGGCACAAAGGATTTCGCCTTGTAAAGTCTCTCACATGGGGAGAGCTGATAAACACAATAACATTTCTAGCAGAACCGCTACTTCCTGCATTTTCAATGCAGCAAGTACAGATGTCTGTGCTCACTGATACTTGTGCCCTTTTCACCCAAGCCTGCATTGGCACCACAACCTTGCAGCAGTCCCGATAACAGCTCAGCAGATGCAGCTGCTGCAGAGAGCACCTGCCCCAGCAAGCAGGAGCTCATGAACAGAGCACGCAACCAATGCTCTCCTCTCCAGACAAGGGCTGTGGTGATCATGCCAACCCATCAAGCCCCAAAACCTCCCAACAGCTGCGCAACAGCAGCAGGAGGAGAGAGGCGACCTAGTGGGCTTGAACAGGTCATCTTGAGGTGTAAACTGGCACCTCAATTTTGCCAGCAATGCTACAGGAGCCCAGGACTCTACTCCTACCATGACCTCAGTCCAGCAGCCTCCATCCCCTCCACTTGAGGACAGGCCACAGCACTCCCCCTCTCTCCTAAACTCTTCCAAAGGGGATGGACTGGGAAAGAAACAGTGGCTCAGGCTGAGAACTTTATTTTTGAAGTTGGTAGATCTGTTGTGGAGACTGATCCACTGATATTTTTCTAATATAAGGAACATATAAGATGCCTAGAATTTGATAGCTGCTTTTTAATTAAATTGAAATAAGTAAATCACAGCCTGTTGCCATGGAGAATGAACAGACACAGCCTCTTGACTCCAGGGCAGGATCAAGCAGGAGAGGCAGACAAGGCTGTGAAATTAAAAACACCTATTTTAAAGCAAATGGTCTTGATAATTAGCAAAAAAACGCGGCATAGGGAAATAATATAACCATATGGCAGGAAGTGGTTTTCAAGGTGAACTACAAAGCTGTTTTAAATAAATGAATAAACTGCTGGAGCTGCTGGGTCACTCGCACAATCATATATGCAGGATTAAACGTGATTTTAAAAATACACCAAAAAATAGCAATTGGTTCTTCTTTCAGCTCTCCTGCCTATAGCCTGCATCTGTGTCTGTTCTTATTTTTACGGACTTGTTTCAAGTGATTAACATTTGCACCTATTTGCAGTTACCAGAGAGCCGTCAAACTCGCACATTTTCAAAAGCCTTGCAGTTCACCCTGAAGCGAGAACCGAGTTTATGGGATATAAAACCTTTTATCTCTTACTCAGCATCATTACACAATCCTGGCCAGGCCGTCAGACACTAATAATCACTCTTGAAGCTGTGCATCCCCGTTATGACTTCCATGACAAAGTGACTTTGGAGGGAATTTGCCCCCCACACACCACGTACCCGATCCTGCGCCAAAAAGTAGAGCTCAGAGAGAGGAGACACTGCTCAGCCAGGGGAAGGAAGGGGCAAGAGCCCTGCGTGCTCCCTTCCCAGTCTGTCCAGGGCTTTTTAGGGACTTTAGTCCTTAAAAGACCCTTTTAAGGACCACCGTGAGAAAAGCCCCTCATCACCTTTTCCAGCTCAGCCAAGACCGATCTGAGCAAGCCTCTGTTACAATTTCCAGTGAGCACGTGGCCAAAGCACCCCAAATCCACCACAGCTTAAAAATACTTGAAATAAATTGTACCTGATGACTCAGATTCAAAAATGTGCTGCACATTTTTTCGGAGGGAAGGGACAGATGAACTAACTTTCACTTCAAACCTCCCGTCCACTCCAGGGGAAAAGCCAGCCTTTTCTCCTATTTTGTGAAGGCACAAGTTGTCAGCCAGTCATTAGCCTTCCACTGCAGCTAATGACCCACACCTAAAAAAACCTGTCAGGGTCCCAGTCCAGGCCCTCATGACACAGCCGGTTACATTAAAAATCAGTCATATTTTCAGCACTGATCAGCAGAATTTGAACTGGATACTGGCAAGTTCTCTTCTATTCCCCACCACAACCAAGAAACACCCTGCAGAGGGGAGTCAGGAAAATCTTAGGAAAAATAAGGGACTGGGGGAAAATGAGCAATTAAAATCAGTATTGCCTGCTTTCATGGTTTTGTCCCACATTTCGGAGCATTTGCTCCTTTAACTGAAGTCACACTACATCAGATTCGTGGCGTTCACTAACGAAAAACTCCAGGTCCAAGTCTGCAGGAAGATACGCTTGAACTTGCAAATCTGGTTCACTGTGAAGAGCACCAACAAGGACCCCAATGCCACTCCTTAAAAGCACTGGGGTGGGGGCAGCATGGGCAGGCTAACTTGCACTGTTTAAACAGTTGAGGCTGACAGCAGTACCTGCCCAACCTCCTTGCTCACGCACCCGCTTTCTTTCCAAAACCTGCAGCAAGTGGAGCTGTGAAACACTTCGGGATACGTTAATGCACTGGAAGGTGCTACACAGCCCCAGCTTCCCCAGCGTGTAATCGGTTTCCTGCTGCCTGAACCACAGTCCTGTCCCACCACCTGAACACAGATGGCTTCCCCAGGGCTGCTTCTGCCCTCACAGGCACTGGGCACGCAGAAGGCAGCAGGGTGGCTTGTTCCTCTTCACTTTGCAGCACTACTTATTTCTAATTTTGACTTAAAGAGAAGAGATTTAACACGATTACCAAGGCCGGCCTAGCACCTTCCTCTGAAAGAGAGCTGTGGTTTCTTCTCCGTCCCCACAAGCCAAGATAACCAAGCCAAGAGAACCGTGCAGGGAAAGGCTCCTTCCCAGAGACACTCCCAGCTGGACAGAGCCAGGGTTAACGGGCTCTGCCTGCGCTAAGACTCAAGCCAGGCAGCCGCTTGGCGCACGAAGGAAGATGCTAGCCGTGCCCAGGAGCAGATTATTTCCGTATCACAGCAGAGAGGGTTGCGAGCCAAAAATAAAATAAAATTTAAAACAAACAAACAAACAAAAACCACACAAAACCATTCCCTTCAGCAGCATGGCACCAAGCTGTACACACAAAGAGGGGCCAAGCCCCCTGCCCACAAATCCCCCATTCCTATCACTTGTGCTCTCCCCTTGCCCACTCTTTCCTCCCCTGGCCCCCTCTTTCCTCCCCTGCCAGCCCAGCTTCGTGCAGGCTGCTCCTGGTCCCCTCAGCCCACCTCCCTGTACCCCCTTCTCCTACCCACAAACTTCTCCTGACCTCTACACCTCCAACACCCCTCCCAGCACCACAGTAAACAAAAATGGGGGAGAACGCTTCCCAGACAAGAGGCGGCTTGGGCCAACAGCGCTGCCAGGGTATTTTTCACCCGTCGGCGGGTCTCACCACGCTGCTGCCTGGGATCCCACCAGGATTTTCCAGCCATAACCTCGGTGGCTGCCAGGGTTCGTGTCGCACATGTGCGCGCCCCCGCCACTGTCAACACCGTCCAGTGACCATCCCGGTGGGCAAGTCCTGGGTGGGCAAGGGGCTGCTACTACCACCAGCAGTAACCCGGCTTGGGAAAGGCAGCTTGTAAGCAGGATGGCACTTTAGCAAAAATAAAGATCACCTTAATATTCTTCTTACCAGCCAGAAAGGTCACGACGTGTTGGTTCATAAGTGGGATGGAGGGGGGAGATGGAAAAGGGGAAGGGAAGGGGAGGCAATGCACAAAACCACAGGTCGTTAACTGTTTGCTCGCCATCAAAAAGAAAAGAACATGAAAGAACTGGAGATTAACGACGGCTGCACACAGACAGACGGATGGGGAAGGGGAGATG
>NW_010169027.1:0-432 GCF_000695765.1 Mesitornis unicolor
CGCCCCCAAGTGCCCCATCCAGGGGGTCTGTGAGCCCCCCCACTGCCCTGGGCAGCCCCTGCCAGTGCTCGGGACCCCTCATGTTAAAGAGATTCCCCCAAACCCAACCTAAACCCTCCCCTGTTGCAACTTGAGGCGATCACCATTGGGGTCCTGGGGCTCCTGGGTGGGTGGGCGCTGTGGGGTGGGAACCGTGAAGGTCCCGAGGGTCCTGGGGTGATTGAGTGGGTGCCATTGGGGTCCTGGATGGGCACTGTGGGGGTCCCAGGAGTCCTGGATGAGTGGGTGGGCACCATGGGGGTACTGGGGGTCCTGGGGTGGGCACCATGGGGGTCCTGGTTATCTTGGGGCAAGCACCATGGGGGCCCTGGAGTGGGAACCGTGAAGGTCCCAAGGATCCTGGGGTAGGCACCATTGGGGTCCTGGGGTGGG
>NW_010169028.1:0-555 GCF_000695765.1 Mesitornis unicolor
GAAGAATAGCTATGAAGGAAGAAGGCACTTGAAGGCAGATGTGATCACATTTCTGGCTATGTTGCCCTCCAATGGCTTGTCTGAATTCTGCTGGGAGTCACCCAGTTCCGATTTGAGTGGTAAACGCCTGGTTTTGGAGGATATTATTTTTGTTCCATACATTAGGCTGCTCAATTAATCACAATTAATCAATTAATCACAATTAATCGCAGACCTTTTCCAGCTGAATGTGTGGAATAAATCCTGAGAAGCTGATGGCCACATTCAATGTAAACAATCTCCAGCAGCCCCCTAACCTTGCTGCCTTTGACTCAAACAGCCTCAGACACTGGGAAAGTGCTGTTTTGAATGTCAACACGTTCCCTTGCCCTCTCCTTGCAGCAGGAAAATGAAACGGACCAAACAACCTGATTCCCCCGACCTTTTGGGGAAGTTCGTGTAGGATGGACCAGCAGCCACACTGCCTGCTGGGGTCGTCAAGGGATGCTAATGAAGCCCAGGAAGATCCTGTGCACCATGTGTGTCATGCTGTGTGCTCCTGAGCTTGTTCTCACA
>NW_010169029.1:0-560 GCF_000695765.1 Mesitornis unicolor
TCATGTCCCCATGGGGGTCCTTGGGAGGGTCCCCGTGTCCCCTGGGGGTCCCCATGGCCCCTTGGGGGGTCCTCATGTCCCTGGGGGGGTTCCTATGTCCCCTAGGGGGTCCCTGGGGGGGTCCTCATGTCCCCATGGGGGTCCTTGG
The DNA here is from genome assembly GCF_000695765.1 of Mesitornis unicolor. Classification (NCBI taxonomy): domain Eukaryota; kingdom Metazoa; phylum Chordata; class Aves; order Mesitornithiformes; family Mesitornithidae; genus Mesitornis; species Mesitornis unicolor. The sequence continues at coordinate 149 of NW_010169029.1, forward strand.
GAGGGTCCCCGTGTCCCCTGGGGGTCCCCATGGCCCCTTGGGGGGTCCTCATGTCCCTGGGGGGGTTCCTATGTCCCCTAGGGGGTCCCTGGGGGGGTCCTCATGTCCCCATGGGGGTCCTTGGGAGGGTCTCTGTGTCCCTTGGGGCATCCCCATGTCCCTGGGGGGGTCCCCATGGCCCCTGGGGGTCCCTTGAGGGGGTCCCCTTGAACCCTGGGTTGCCCCTGTGTCCCATGTGGGGTCCTTGAGGGGTCCCCATGTCTCCCTGGGGGATCCCTTGGGGGTCTCTGTGTCCCCTGGGGGTCCCCGTGTCCCTTTGGGGGGATTCCCATGTCCCCAGGGAGGTCCCTTGGGGGTCCCTGTGACCCTTGGGGGTCTGTTAAGGAGGTCTCTGTGTCCCTTTGGGGGGATT
>NW_010169030.1:0-232 GCF_000695765.1 Mesitornis unicolor
GAAGGAAGAGAAGAGGGTGGTGAAGGCGAAAAAGGGCAGGTTAGCGGTCCTGCGTCTGTCCCAGCGCACTCACGCACCTCCCCGCCGAGCGGGCGGCCGCAGGAGTGGCGCTCAGCCTGCCCTGTGGGGTGGGAGAGGGTCGGCGGCTGACGAGACACCTCGGGAACCGAAAATACTGAACTTTGGGAGCCGGAACACCGGCCGGCGGGCAAAGGCTGGTGGCCGGAGGGCT
>NW_010169030.1:263-1241 GCF_000695765.1 Mesitornis unicolor
TTGTAAACACCCGCGTTGTGTGCCAGCGAGCTGAGTTAGTTCAGATAGTCTTTGTCTCTGGGGAGTATCCCAACCTCGGATTAAATATGGCGTTAAAAAGCTGCACTCGTTTGCTTGTGAGTTAGGGTCAGGTGTTATTTAGCTCTATAACTGATCTCATGATACATAAAATATCTCTAAATCTTGCAGGATGAACTTTAGCAATGAAATCTTCAAATGTCTTATTCTGTAGATACTTAAGTCATTTGAGTATTCAGTTCATACTTTTTCTGTTAACCATATCTTCTACAGTAAGCGCATGACTTACACTCCACACTTTCATGTACCCACCTCAGATGTCACAGTTTTCAAAATGATGGTCTGAATACCGACAGTTTCTGTCATGACAGGCTCACTGCTGACAGTATTGCCGCACAGTCTGCCATGTCGCTGCCATCCTGGCCCTCACAGGCATCTTTGCCTGCCCTCAGGTTTCCATCCCAGCCCTCTCTGGTGTTTCAGACTCCACTTGGAAGGTCTGTGGACCAGAGGAGCTTGGGCAGGTGACTCCACAGGTGGACTCCTGAGCACTTACCCAAGAGACATCTCAGAGTCCCAGGCAAGGACTTTGGAAGAGCCAAGTGGTTTATACAAGACCAACAGCCCCACTGCCTTTGGTCATATTACTGGACTTCCCTGTTGTCTGCATAATGTTTAGATGAGCACCTAAATTTAGACAATCTAATTACAATATTTTTTAAAAATGACAGTTTTCTCAGGAGTAGATTTGTTCTTGATTGGTTGATAGAGTAGTACTACAGGCCTTCCTCTCTGACAAAGAGCTAGCTAGCAGCAGACCTGAGTGACAAGACTCCTCACTTGAGTGAAGGCAAAGTTCAGGTGATCTCTCTAAATGCGCACAGTTTGGCAGGGATTCCTTCAGAACCTCTGCAGCTGTATAGCATGAGAAGAGAGCTCCCTCTGACTTTTTTCTATACC
>NW_010169030.1:1272-9337 GCF_000695765.1 Mesitornis unicolor
TGAAGATTAATGTGAAAAATCAGGGCTCTCCAGTTTGTTGCTCAGTAAGTGCGGCATGGGTTATATTATCATAGTTTTACTCAGGGTTGAAAGTGGTTGGAAATAAAAGAAGCAAGCAAAAATAAGACTTGTGATGGGACTGAAAGACATCATACTGCAGTTTACATCTGTCCAGTCATGGTTTGAATGGCCTACTTTAGATACTACAGAAATTTTAGAGAACAAAAGCTGTAACTAGTTTTATGTTTTAACTTAGAATTCTTAGAACTGCTCTGGCCAGGCTACAGAATGAAGGCTGATTCGTTTGTTTTTCAGATCAGCTAAACTGTTAACGAGTGCTGACAGCAGTGAAGAAGATATAGATGACATTATTGATGAAATCTTTAGTGACAGCAGCATTGCCAAAACACCTCTGGTGAGTAGGAGTCTGGAGAAATGCAGAACAGATGAGGTTCAGCAATGGAAAGAAAAACACCATAAACTAAAACCGTTTTAAAGCAAAAAATGAACTAAAACAGGCTGTAGGATAAACTTGGAAAATAAAGCAGGAAGGAAAATGCAACAATCCTATAGTGAGGAACAAGGGGGACATATAAAGAGATGTTCCTACCCAGGCAGTAACAGGTAATTAAAGAAAATGCTAGTTCCAGATAGAGCATAGTGTCAAATATCACAGAATCACAGGATGGTTGAGGTTGGAAAAGGGATCTCTGTAGGACGTCTGGTCTGACCACATGCAGGACTACCTAGAGCTGGTTGCCTAGGACCACATCCAGACGGCTCTTGAATATTGCCTGAGTGCTGAGTGGAGAGGAAGGATCAGCTCCCTCGACCTGCTGGCAGTGTCTCTCCTAATGTTGCCCAGGGTGCTGTTGGCCTTCTGTGCTGCAAGGGCACGCTGCTGGCTCACAGTGAACTTGGCATCAACCAGATTCCCACAGCCACCACTGCAAAGATGCTTTCCTGCAGGTCAGCCCTTGGTGCGTTCTGGTGCATGAGGGTTGCTCTTCCCCAGGGGCGGGAGTTTGCATTTCTGCTTATTTGAACTTCATGAGAGTCCCCTCAGCCCATTTCTGCAGTCTGTTGACGTCCTTCTGAATGGCAGCACAGCCATCTGGCTTACCAACCACTGCTCACCATCTTGTATCATCTGCACAGGGCTTCTCTTGGTTAACAGCAGAAGACGGGGACGAAGCCGCAAATTTACATTGTCAAGACAGTCAGAGTGATAGAAGACATTGAAAATAGTTACTCATTTAGGTATTATCAGTAGAAAATTGTGTTGCTTATACTTCATAACCCCATCTGCAGATTCTCTTATTTTCATGAGTGATGCTGATTTTGCTTTGTTTGTCTTTGATTTCTTAGAGCGTGGCTAAATCTGAACCAACAAAAAAGACTGTATATGACAATATGTATGTCTCAGTGAGAGAATTATGTCAGTAAATCTGTATCATTTTATCATTTTACATCCCTAGGACTTCCCATTTAGGATCTAGAATTCTGGTATTCAAATAAACTTTTTTGTGTGCAGCAAATAGAAACTTTTCAAACACACTTTGTCTTTTTGAATAATATAGGTCTTTGATGTGTTTTCAGTAAAACAAAAGCTCAAAAACATTGAGGGAGAAGGTTCCTAAATTAAAACTGGTTTTAAAAGCAAAATTATTAAAAGAGGGATTGAGATACTAAGTCTTGATTGTAAAGTCAAAGGGATCGTGTGTTGTTGAATTCCTTTGGTCAGAGCTGGGAATTCAGCATGGGAAGAGAAGCCTCATTTCTCATTTACCTGTTAATTCAGCAGCTTTTATCTCAAAGAGCTTCACAGTAACCTGGGACCAAGAGATTTCCCAAATTCTTAATCCCTTTCTTGTGTGACTCAGATTTTCTGGCTCCTGCTTATTAAGAAAAACAGAACATTGTTACCTTGCTGTAATGCTGCCTTTTAATCTTTGATTGCTTTTTAAACAGAAATTAAAGTCCAACTCTGCAAGTCTCACACCTGAAAGCAGTAGGGCTGTTGTACAGGCTCATAGGAAAAGGTAAGTGGAAAATGTTTTCACTACTTGACGAGCTTGATTATAGCTGCTTGTCAGTCCATTAATATAGCTACTGTTTAATCTATGTTGACATTAACTAAGAAGGAAACTGGGTATTTAGAGAAGCATTCTTTTTAAAGAAAAACAAAGATAAAGGTAATTTTGAAGAATTACTAATATGCTTTCCTGTGGTCAAAATTATTTATTATAAATGTATTGATAGTGTAAGTTACTGAACAACAGCTTCCTTTGCCTTATGGTCATACACATTTATCAAATGCTGCAATATTAGTCCCATGTATATGTGGTATAGAGTCATTGTCATAGAGCTTTTCTTTGAACACCTTGGTAATGGAAATTTTAAAATTCTGTAGTTTGTAAGCAATTGGATGCTTTGCCTATATTTAATAAATATTATTTTGGAAATACTGTGCTGTTAAACTAGGAGAAGCATTGTCGCACTTTGTCCAAAATGTTTTGCAGTAATTTAGTATTTTTAATGAAATCCATACAGATGCTCTCCAGTGTACCTGGGTGGAAGCTCTACACCTTTTGGCATAGGAACAAGTATTTCAAAAAGGTAGGAAACCTGAAAATAACCCATTCTGCTTGCTTTGTCATGATTCACAACTGTGTTTCCAGAGTTCTGCATTTGACCTGGACAGGACAGCCCTGTATTCATCTCTATCTGCGGCTGCCTGTAGCTGCAGTTGAAGTCAGCTGGTCCTTTCCAGTCCACTGCTGTTGGCCACTTGATGATCTTCTGTTTGTTTGAGGAGTTGAAAGATGTGTGCAAATGAGTTAAGGAAATTGTTGCTGTAGAGTATTGTTATTTTTCCCTGGCTCTCTTCAGCTTTCTATGTGATGCTGAGTTTGTCACTTAAATCAGTGGGCTGGCTTAAGTCATCCCAGAGCCTGAACTGGAAGTAGCCAGAGCGCTTTGGAACTGCAGCTGTACTTAAGAGAGGTACTTTAAAGATTTATCCCCAGCATCCTATAGAACATTATTGCATTTCCATGTGGGATTTTTAGTAAGTAATTATGCACTTGATGCGTATTTGGATGCTGGCCAGGTGCCATACCAGTGAGGAGGACCAAAGAGAATATATCAAGAGAATATCAGTTTATTTTATGTGTCGAGTGAGGTTAGGAACCTGTAATAGTAGTCCATGAACATTTAGTTAAAACCCATACCATAATGAATGAGCCAGAGAAGTAAAAAAATTAAGATTACAGGGTAACCTTGCTTCTAGTATTTCTAGGTGCTGTACTTTAGAACAGTTATGATCTGTGTAGCTTCTCCAATTGTAATAAGCTCTTGGAGCTTTCTGTTCTTTTTTGACCAGAACGTGTGATCAGCTACGTTGTACTGCTTGCGACTTCCGTGTGTCACTTTTCAATGACTACATCTGGGATCAGTCCTGTGATTATCTCTTTTTCAGGTGTGTCTGAGGTGCATTTGCTATTAGTGTTGTGTTACTGTGCTTTGGGGCTTGAGAGGATTGGGAAGGATGAAAAGTCCTGAGCACTCCTGTGTTACCTAAAGAGGAAAATATATGCAACCTGTTTGGGGATCAGGTGGGAAAGTCTGCACAGAGAGGGATGCAACAACAAAAAAAGAGACATGAAAGGCATTAGTATCAGATAATTGTAACATTGATTAAAATCTGTAATCTTCAGCAAGATACTTAGCTATTTATTTTGGCTAACCTGAATTTTAAAAGCAAACTTGAAGATTTAAGTTTGCTTTTCATGTAGTCTGACCTCTTTTTCTAAAAATCCTCCTTTGATGTTTGTTTTGGGTTTTTGTTATTTAGCTGGGCTTGTTAATGTTGGTTTTGAGTGATTCAGTGGCCAGTAATTGATGGCCAGGAGGGGGTCATGAGAGCAGTGATAGTTAAAATCCTAATATTCACTTGTTTTTTACAAAACAGCTTGTTTTTGTAATAGCCATACTGATTTTTCACTTGTTTGGTTGATGCTTGCACAGGTTTGTGATTTGATGTACATTCTTCTCTCTTACGGCCATTTCATTTCAGTCCCTTTAACAACCACTCTGAGTTACAGTTCCTGATGAAAAGATTTTGTACCCATTGTGCATAGGAATTTTTACAGTAAATTTCATAAGATAAATACATTTTTAGATAATTTCTTAATATAAGAATTAACTCTACCTGGTTTTCTTCCCAACTCTTTCTCTGGAGCCTGACACAGGGTCTCTAAATGTGACAGAGAACACTGATTACAAAACCATCAATCTCCAGTTGATCTGAGAATACAGCAACTGTGCTCTGAGGCTGCTCCGAGGAAAGGGCTATGTTCAAAACAGAATTTAAACGTATCCCTAAATTCATCCATAACAGTGGTACTTAGAAATGTTAAGAGCCTTTCTGAATTGAAATGGCCTCATGAACCTTTATTTCCTTAACAAAAAAGCATGATCCTAAACAGAATTCACTTGATTAGCAGGAATAACATGCCTGAGCTCAGCAAACTACGAACAAAGATGATAAAGAAGAAAGGGGCACGAGCATACGCTTGTCAGTGCAGCTGGAGATCCATCGATGAATTAACTGACCTGCAAACAGACCAGCAGCTTCGGTGGGTTTGTGGTAAACATGCAGAATGAAGTCCTTTTGCGTGTGGTCCCTACCTGTGTGGAAACAGCTCATAAACTCAATTTGTGTTCCCGCGCACTTTGAGGACAGATGGAAACCTGAATACTTATATCTGGAAATAGATTATAGCACCCAGACTTCAGCCTGAAAACTTTTTTCAATTTAATTTTTTTGCAAGCAATATGGGGACTTAAATTATTAGGAAAAAAAATGGAGGCTTTCTGGAAGCTAAGTGAAGTTAAAACACATACTCAGTAGTGTTAAAGAAAGGAAGAGGAAATCGACAGATGTAGGCATGGGGCAAACCACGTTGAGACTGTTCCTCGTATCTAGCAGAGAGCCATATTTCCCATGCTTGCAAAATCCTGGACTCAGAATGCTGGGTTGGGATGCAGCCATGACACACAGCCTATGAATTTCTCCAAGGAAATGAATACTGCTGTTCTGCTTTGCTCAGAGCTGTTAATGACAACAAGTAGTTGTAGATTTCTCAAAAAATTACTGCAAGATCAGCTCTCACCTTAAAGGTTTCATTAGACCCCAAAACTTTACTTTCTTTTGGCCACCAGCAGTAGCCAAAAACTGGAAGTGCTGGAAATTTCCTTTCAGTTGCTACTGCTTTCTTCAAAGCACTTTCTGCTGACTAAAGGCCACAGTGAATTTCTTGGACTTCCCTTCACCCTTCACTGCAAGAGGTGAACAACTTATTGTGCAATTATAAAATATTGTGCAATTTTAAATAGATTCTGAAGAGTATATGACTATTTATCAGTATTTTCAAGGGGAAAAAAAGCTCAGGCTTTTAAGAGTGAGAAAATGTATATCCCCACTGATGTTCAAATTTTGATTTATTTGGATTTTTTTCAGTTTCACTTAGCTTTCACTTTAGCTTCACTTCAAAATACTACATATTTAGAAAGTGTGACTGTCCCGTTTCAACATGTTCCCTTCCCCCAGTAACATTGTAAAACTACTTCCAGTATCATGTTACGTGGCGAATTGTCTTGATTACGGTTAATGTCACTATAGTTTATAAGCTCTTTCTTCTCATTATGTCTAAATAACACAGGAGATGGATTTAGGTTTTGAGCAGGCGGAGAGGAAGGAAAGGATTACCAGTCCTGGCAATTACTATATTGAAAAGTGTCTCAAAATGGGAAGTCTGTCAGGTTTTTTGCTATGCAGAATGTGATACTGTACAGATAAATTCAGATTTACTTTGTGCAATTCTAGCTGTACAGAGCCATTTCTTTTTTTGTGCAGCTTTGCTCATGGCCCTAATCTGTACATTGTCAGTCTGGTTTTTTACTGAGCTTTTCCAAAACAATTGGATGACCCTTCTTAGAGAAGTCATCTCTCAAATCTGTTGTTTTGTCAGTACCCCTCTGAAAGATGCCAGTAGTGACCAAAGGCACAACATACTCTGCACCCTGCTCACCTTCCCCCTCTGTGAGTGTTTTTTAGAGCCTGCAGAGGACCAGCAGTGTACCTGTGAGGCCTGGCAGTGCTTACGTGTGCAGTGCTGCTTCAGTGCTCTAGAGTGCATGTTCCAGTGCCACGTGCGGCCCTGCTGGTAGATTCAGAGGTGAGTTGGCTTTGGAGAGGTACTGCTTGGCATAACGGTATGAACATATTTAGGGCTATGTATTGTTTTCAATCCAATTAGTGTTTCAGGCTGAAGTTTCAACCGCTAAAGTCTAAAACCAGGTTCAGGAAGCAAAGCGACGCAGAGGCCAGTTGATTAATGCTTAGTCAGCTATGGAAGAGGTCCACGTGCCTTTCTGTCCTTTGTGAAGAGATATCCCCCGGGAGGATTGTCAGCAGTAATGTTCCTGAGTTGTCTTCAGGTGGGCCTGAGCCATTTCCATTCCCAGAGAATATCAGTGCTAATGGTAAGAGAAGAACCCAGCAGTAGTATGTATTAACAAGCTCTAGAGAAGAAGAAACCTACTTTCCATTCTTCCTCTTCTTGAAGAATGCATTTCAGAAAGTGCTGAGTTGCCTTGGCTTGCCTGCTCCAAGGTCATTTGAAACTGAGAACCAAGCAGCCCCACAGGATGCTCTTTAGGCCTGGATTTGCACTGGAACTTGTGCCACAACATGGAGAGCACATGAGGCTTGCAACCTGTGAGCAGGAAGTGGGGAAAATCCTAACACCCATCACAATTCATGGGACAAGGTGTTATGTGACTTGGAAAAGGAGCACGTCTCCTGTACACTGCTTTAAACAAACCAACAGAAATAGTCACCCCTCTGGAGCAGTGTGCACTACCAAGTGTGTGGAGCAAATCGTGTGGAAACAGAAGTTCAAGACATCCGCTCCAGTGATTTTTATGACGAGAAGACAGCCTGCAGCACTGGAAAAGTGGAGGCTTGGAAGGAACTGAGACAAAAGGACTAAAGTGTGGGAGAGGTAAAAAGGATTAACACCAGCACGTATTGACAACATTGGTCAGCATTTCTCCTCAGTCACCTCATCCCTGCGTCTTCTCTTAGCCTGGAGAGTTGTAGAGAGAGCTCTCTTCAGACAGAGGTTGTTGTCAGGCAGTTGTGTCACTAACACAGTGAAGACCATACTCCAAGCACTGGAAATGTTCAGAGATGATCTTCATTGATAAATGTATGTGGAAACCTGTGCATTCCTGTGAAACCATCATGTTTGTTCAAGTGTAGTTACTTGTTTCTGGCCTTGATCAGAATGGTGGAATATGACAGCTCTTTGTCCAAGTGGAGTTTTAAACATGTACAGAAACAGTGCATATTGTATTCATTTTCATTACAGAGTTCATCTTATTTCTAGATCCAAGAATAGTTACTATGTCATTAAATATAATTATTTTGTTGGAAAGAGGAGTATATTAAGTATTTTGTTTCCCTTCCTTTGCTTTCTTCAGTTACGTTACAAACCACTCCAAAGTCCTCAAATGAAAAGAATGTAAAGACAGGTAAAATTGGAGCTTGAACATTCATTTGATGAAGGTATTGTAAGATTGCACAAGGTTTTCAAGATGTAGCCCAGATGCCAAGTGATACTTCCCTGTCAGTTATCTGAGACAGCAGGGATTATGTTAAGAATTTTGTTTAAGAATGCCATTCAGCTCTTGTCAGACAGAAGTAGTGGAGAATTGCTAAGTATAAATGTGACCATTGTGTTCCTCCAGTTTTTTGCTTTGGAAGTAATCATACCATTTCTCTTCGTGAAATGGGCAAGCTGAAAACTTGAGACTTTCCTTTTTCTTGGGTGATGTGCTGGGAAATTTCCTAGTCTGCAGCACTGGTCTGCAGCAGATGCCTCAGCAAAACAAAAGCAATGAAGGATGACAAAATGAGAATCCATACAAAAACATTCACTTGGAAATGCAGTCAGTGGTTTAGTGTTGTACCAGCTTTTCTAAATCTGCATTCCTG
>NW_010169030.1:9368-29170 GCF_000695765.1 Mesitornis unicolor
GAACTCAGGTGTGTGTATTTTGGTAGCTTTTCTTTATCCAATTTTAATGTGCTGTTCTAACTATATCTCACTTGTTTTACCTGCAAACTATGGAGGGTGTCTGACCCTAATGCTGAATATAGCTCAGAAGAGTAATTATTAAGGATCTTGCCCTGCCACAGAATGTAACTTACAGAAGCATAATACCATTACATATTGCAAGCTCTGCACTGTATAAACTGAATAAAGATATTTTTTTCTAAGCACCCATTTCAATTTTATACTGAAGATGTTCTGCAGATGCTAGGGCCTAGAAGCTGCCACTTGTTGAAACACTGGTCACCTCTCCTGTTTCCTGACATGTGAGTCTTTGGGTCATGTAGCCACCACATGTGGTATTTGCACAACAGGGAAGGGACTGTGTTGGTAACTGCATAGCCAAATTTTTCTTCCAGCCAGGCTCTATTTGCACAAGACCTGCCCAGTTTTGTCTGTTGTGAGACACCTGATAGCTGCAGACAGGCCAACCTGCAGGGATGGAGTAACAGAGGATCAGGTGCTGCACGTTTGTGAGGGACACAGGTGATGCCTGGGGCTTGGCTTGTGTGCTTCGAGGAAAGGGTTTTTCAAATGTGGGCACTTCAATAGAATGAAACATTGGAACAGATCTGAACTGTGTGTTGTGTAAATTCTACAGTGGTGTTCCTATACAGGAGAAGCCTTATGAAAGGGATGTAGGACCATGTTTTCTGTCAGAAGGATTACTGAAATGCCCATAATACAAAAATGTGTGGCTCATAAGAAACAATAAGTACTGCTGTATTTGTTTTCTCACATCAGCGAGGATGTTGCCAATACCTGAGAAGTAAATGACATGAGGAGAGCACATTAAATTATAGAAAACTCATAAAAGTGGATGCATTTACCACATTTCTTGGATGTTTACTTAGAATAAGAGATGGAGCCAGCTGCTGTGGGAGGTGGCATATAGCTAAACTTCTCACAGAGTCGGACACTTGTACCCCTGTGTATCAATCAGCGCAGGTTATCACTAGCATCATACTCGTCACTTGAAAGTGAGAGATGATGAATCAAGGAGAAGTTGATCTACAACAAAACTTGTTTCACTATCTTGAAGAGTGCTGCATGGCATACATTAGAGCAACAGACATAAATATTTCCTATACTCCATTCTGCACTTAGACCCCAGGTGTTGGTGCTGTTCAGGCGATCATTGCTTCCCAGATTTGGTGAGGGCTCGATGAGAACGCACAGAAAACACCCACTGCCTCGGGAGTGCTCCTGACTTGCCTTACGACTTTGCAGTGTCACCATGCACCATTAGAAGGTACTGTCCACGTATGTTTAATTCACATTGACAACTTCTATTCTGTTGTGCTTTAAATGCAGTTTGGGGTAAAATGTGATTATACGATCTAGTCTGCAGAGGGCAGAGCAACACCGCTGAGTGTTGCAGTTCAGTCGTCTTGCTAATAAAAGCTCGTACTTATTTTTCTCTGGAATAACGAAGGTTTACATTTAACTGACCTAGGCTTATTGCATTTGTTTTCTAATGGCATAATTATAAGTGGGGTAGCCAGATCTGTGGCAATTCCATTCGATTTTTGTGTGACCAGCCAAATGTTCAAGTGGTCCTTGAGGCCCAGTACTGAAGCAGATTAACTTTTTTAGCTGTCAGCTAAAGAAGCATAAAATAAAAATGTGTGTCTGTATGTATAAGTATGTATACATAAGTGTATGTATGTTTATCCTCTAATAACATCAGTGGAAGAACTGAATTCCCTTCAGGATTTACCTTTCACCCTGTCCCAGTTAATTTTCCCTGAAACTGTTAAGTGGTTTTGGCAAGTTGGAGTTTTGTACTTTAGGATCTCATAATGCTCAATACAAAACTTTTATAGCACATCACTCAGGATGTGAAAAGATGGCAGATCTTAAAAAGAGAATGGTAAACGGCCAAGATTTAGAACATACACAGACACACACACACACACACACAGACGCAGATGGACACACACATGTTCTTGCAGTCTGAACTCTTCTGGTTCTTTGGGAACCCAGTCAGTGTGACTGCACAAAGCAGATTTATAGTGCATGGAAGTAAATGTGAACTCCAGTAACTGGTGAAGTTGTGTCTATTTCTGTAGAAGTGATGATGTGCTTTTCACTAGAAACACAAACATACCTAAAACATGAAATTAGAGTTTGCTTATTTTCCTGGTAAAATAGGGAGTATCTTCTAAATTTAGCCTAATTACACCATAGGTGAGTGATCTCTGTAACATTCCATTTTCTACTTCCTTCCTTCCCTTTAATAGGAGAAGTAGTTGAACAAAATGTTTTAGTAAAGAAAACAGGAACAAGCAAGGCTGAGTAGCACACTGCAAGAGGTTGTATGTAGAAAAGTTTTGTGAAAACATTTTCAGGCAAACCATCATTGGGTTTGCATTGTGTGGAAGACACATCTAAGTGAAAGACAAAACCAGCATGCTGCAGGGAGAAGTTCAAATGCCCACAAGTGATTTGCCAAAACAAGGACAAAACTTCATATGGGAGGTGTTCTTTCTAGTGGTTTTTTAGGATTGCAATTCCAGAGGCTGGCCCAGAAGATGGGGGTGAATCCGTCGCCTATCCACTGCCCTTCAGCCACTTCTACCCCAGGAACCTGAGCTGCGCGGGGAAGAGAAGAGCAGGAGGGCCTTCACCCTGAGTCTTCTCTGGGGACTTAATCTCAGGTACCTGCTTGCTTCCACATGGGGATGCTGTGGACCATCTCAGCTGAGAATGGCTCATTTGGGTTTGGGGGGGTTTCCCTCTAAAATTTATGAGAAGAGTTTCCTGCAGTATTTTGAAAGCTGTTTCCTGGCAATAGGTTTTTAGATACAAGAGATCAGATATTCAGATACTACAGTTAGCTATTTTAGCTAGGTATTATCTTTAGACACGAGAGTTAAGATATTCAGGGCTGCTAAAAATGCTCTTAGGCAGTGGTTTATAACTGTTATTCAAATATAAGCAAATGATTTTGAAGTTTTTCATGAGAGTTTAGTGAAACTGAAACTCTTACAGCCTCAGGGCTTCTACTAAAGCCCTGGGAGGCAGAGAGGAGGAAGACATTTTCACACTGGTCAAACAATGTTCTAGCTCCAAGTACCTTAAATACATCTATTTTAAAATGTGGTTGTTTACAGGGGAGAAAGAAATGTTCCTTAGCTCTTGAATGGCAGTAGGATATTTATTAAGTAGCCATAGAACTTTTTCAATCTCAGTATCTGTAAGGCAATGCATGTGACAATAATTAAACACAGTGAGTGTACATCTTTCAGCTGCTGCAAAGGAGCTTTGGAAATACACAGCAATCTGACTGCGCTCGGAAGCCCATGTCCCAACTGCCCTGATGTAAACAGCGTTCACAGGAAGGGGGGAAGCAGCCACAAGAGACAGGAAGGTTGAATTTAGCATCCAACTCCTTATCTAGGCAGAGTGGGCTCTCAGGATGCTGCTAAGAAAAAGAGTACAAATTGCTATGGCAGACTGTGCTTGCTGCCTGGCCTTTCCTGGGGAGACCACACACAGCCATGTAATCAGGGGACAATCTTGTGCATGCAGAGGGCTTTAGGAAAAGACTGTATCCTGGGGCTGCTTATCCACAATAATGCTTACCACAGTATATTACCATCTCATTCAGTCCCTGTTGCCTTCACTTGCAGGAAGAGATTGATCCGCATGTTGAAGTAGGAGGGTGTGTGTCTTTTAAAAATAAAAGCTTTATCATAGTAAGAGTTATTATTAGTCTTATTAGAAATATAAGCCTTTCCTGAATCCTAATACACGCTGCAATATCTGGTTTAATTTTTAAATTATAGATTTTATATCAGAGCTGGCACAGCTCTGGTTCCAACACTTTAGAGATAAAAGCTGTTGCAGTGTAATTTTACATGCTGTGAATCAGTGAGGTGTCTTGTTTACAAATGGAAGAGAAGTGGCTTCAAAACATTCATTGCAGTGCAATGGGTTGCTTATCAACATACGATGATGCTCAGTTGCCCTTTGATTTCTGGGTATCTTGGGAAATCTGCTCTGAGCATACAGCACAGCAAGGCACCATTCAATCCATACGTGCTCCTCTCTGGCTGAAATGGAGTTACCACAGAATTGGAGCATCCTCTGCATTGATTTCCCTGTGAATGATGACTCTTATTTCTCCCGTCTTCCCCAAAGTATACTGCAAAATTATTTCACATTTTCTCAAAACTTTATTCAAGTTGAGACTGAGACCTGGAAACACTTAAAAGCAGGCTTTTAGTTGCATCTTCCCACATATGTCTGAAACACCTCTTTTCATTTTTTTTTTCCATGCTGGCTATATATTTAGTTCCATTCCAGTAAGGAAGGATGGAAGCAATTAAACTATGATAAAGGAGGGTGGTATAAAAAAGTCTACCTGTGTCCTGAAGAGCAATAAAACTTGTCTGTCCTGGGTAATTGCAAGGAGAACATTCTGGATTTGAGTTGCTAAAATATGTTAAGCCAAGAAGATACTGGGGTCACTCTGTTCTGCTCACTGAATGTGGGTACCACACATCACTGATCTGAGTGCAAGAGGATATGGTGACACAGCGTCAGCAGTCTTAGTACCCAGAGTATCCAGCCAGGTGCTTCACACCAGAGTTGCTAGTGCAAGCTAAAATCCTTAATAGCTCTGTTTTTGCAAAAGATTTTTTTTCCCTTCGTGTATTGGAAATCCCTTCTAAAACCTGGAGAGCACTACTTCTTTATAAAGAGTATGTTTGTAAAGTGGATAATTTCCAGATGTCAAATGGTTTCTCAGACCCTGCAATAACAATTCACTACTCGGAGTTCTTGGCCAACGCTGGGCATGTGATTACGCTGGGTATTTCCAGGATCCATCCTAAGGCAAATGACATCTTTAAAGAGGGGAAAAACAAACAGCCTAATGGGCACCTGACGGCAGAGAGCACCTCATCAGGTTTGTCCCGGCACATTCTCACGTCATTGTTCGATAGGGTAACAGGCCATAAAAGAATGAAGCAGCTACTTTCCTTTTCTGTCAGATGTTGCAAGTTACTCATATTTCCTGTTCTGCTATTTAAAGGACTAAGGGCTGAAAATGGGAGTTCATTAACTTGTCTGAAATGAAATATTTTCCCATCTTTCTACAGCCATAATGAATGACATAAACACAGACCTCGATGGCATCTCTGAGGAGCAGGGAAGTGCCTTCTGCCCTGGGACAGGACTTTCCCACTGGAAGCTGAACCCCAGTGCAGGTTGCCACTAGAAATTTCCCTCCAGTCTGCAGGGGAGCTGGAGACAGTAAACATCAAAGAAAGAGAGACCAGGGGTTTCCATGCCAGCTGTCCAGCAGGTCCCAGGCGGGACAGGAGGAACACCCCTCACTCCCTGCTGCCTGATGGGATGGGCTGTATTTTAGCAAAGAATGGAAGTACATGGGAGAACGCAGGAGAATGTCAATAAACTAACACCAGTGGTATTTAGGCAACAAACTTCTCTCTCTATTTTTGACAGTCTTGCCTTAACTGAGCACATTCACACATAAACTATTTAAAAATAAAACATTGCTTCCCACAATTTTTTTCTTTCCTGGCGGCTGTTGTTTTCTTTACAGACTTGAAACTATGCTTATTCATCCTTCATAAAAAATCTTATCTCAGTCCAGACAGCCTGGGAAAAGCTCAGAGCACACTTGCAATGCAAACTTTGAGGAAGTAAATCTAGTTTCTCAATGAGTCTCACCAATTCAACTGCCTCATTTGACAGCCATCCTTCTGAACTTTGGATGGAGAAGGAGCTTCTGCTCTGGGACGTGCAGTCTGGTGCTGTGGCTCTAATGTGGCTTTGGGCTCTCAGAGGTCACAGGCCACATCTGAGAGGCCCAGGAACGGTAGCTAAGAAAAGCAAGTCCATTGTCAGCAGCCTTAAATTGGCTGCACTGGAGTCTGTACTGCCAGGGGAGAAACATGCAAGGGTTTGCATAATGAAAAGAAAGGGCTGAGGCCACAAGTTGGGCAGCAGCTGTTGCGTTTTTCAAAATACAGAGGCAAATTCTTCCTGAAATGCAAAGTTGTTTGCAGGAAAGTCTTTTCACTCATATTATGATGCAGCACCACTATGTAAACTATGGACATAAACATACCCATGTGCAAACATCCTCATGTGAGCTCCTGCCGTCCGGGTAGGTGTGGGTGAGCACTGAGGAGTCTGTTCACTGGAGAGGCGCACCTGAGGAGCTCCCCTTGCTCTCCTAATTGTACTCTAAGAAGCATTAATGTACAGCACTTACCCATCCTGCCAACCACCGGGCTCCATTTTTTTCTTTGTGCACCTTAAATGCGGAAGCTCCTGGGAGGTTGCTGCCAAAAGAGTAGCAAGAGTTTGGAAAGGAGGAGATGGAGGATGCTGTCTGGGAGGTGAAAGCTGGCAGAGACCCTCCCACACCTCCTCCCTGAATCCCACACAGGTGGCAGGGGTTTGGGGCTCCCCCTCATAGGCAGTGGGAGCAAAAGAAGCAGGAGCAAGTCAAGCCACGGGTGTGCTGAGCCTGGAGAAGGCAGAGGCCAGCAGCCAGGGAGCAGGGGAACAAGAGAGGGAGGAGTCAGACCGAGCTGTTTTAAACATTCGGGGAGTTGACACAGTCACATGCATTGCTCACCTTCTGAAGTCTCTTCATAAACTGCTACCCATTAAAAAAAAATCACACCTCTTAGTGAGCAAAGGAAACAAAAGATAAAGAATGTAAGAATTAGAATAAGCTACAACTGCACCCTTAAATCAGTATAAATAAAATGTGGTCCTGACACGGGGATTTTTACATTTTACAGCCTTGAGAAATTATCTCCATTTAATTCATAAAATACATCATCATGACGCAAACAGCGTCAGGAATTAAATAGTTTTGAGAGGAGTTGATACTAAAATAAGGTATGCGGGCACTGAAACTCCTCCCAGCAGGATGGCCTGACGTGTGGTTGTGTAATGGGGATAAGTACAGTGTTTTTTCGGAGCATTAACCTGAATTAAAGGATGAAATGGCTGGGCGGCTGAGCAGGGATCAAGTGACACTCCTGGCCACTGCCAAGGGCTTGAGAAGTATTAAAGAAACTGCAAGACGGTCATTTAAACATGGAAACTCTCGCTGGGGAGAGCAGCAGTTTTCTTGCAAAGGATTTCTTCTCCCTGCAGGACCAGGCTGCCTCTCAGGGCAGCCACAGCTGGGGAGGAGGGGGTTCAAGGAGGGGTTCAGCACCCCCACCCCATCACATCTGCACCCAGCACTTGGAGGGCATGGCTCCAGCCTGGACCCACTCACCCCACGGGCTACAGTGGCTCTGCGCAGAGCCGAGCGGTGCTTTCCAGGGACAGCAGCTGGGCGAGGCATTAGGGACTGATGCAAACCCAGTTTATTGCGGCTATTATGCAGCTGCGTTGGGAGTTACATACCTAAATCCCTGTGCATCACAGCGGGGGGACGCTCTCTGCGCAACACTGCTTGTTGTCGGTAATCCTCTCAACTCGCTGCTCAAAATACAGCACATAAAAAAACGCGGCGTACGCCAGAGTCACGCAGAGCCTGATCTTCATCTGGGGTCAGGCCATATAAACCAGGCGATGCCTGCGGAAGTAAGGCCACACACCGATGGGAGGCTCCACGTTAAATCCAGAGCCCTTCAATGGGATGGTTCCAGACTTTCCTTGGGAAGCTCAAATCTGAATTTAGCCAATTGCACATCCACAGATGCCATTTGCTTCAGTTAAACCCACCCGCTTTCCTTCAGTTTGAGAGAGATCTCCAAGGAACAAACTTCTCCACGTGCTTTGCAACTTTAAAATGGATTTTAAGATGCTATGGCCTGCATAGGGCCATGTGTCCTTGCAGAACTGCCTTGTATCTGTCCAACAACACTGTGATCACCAGCACAAAGCTAACACTGTCATCTCCGTGATAACATGCCAGATAGGGTCACTGCAAAGGCTGCCCACCAGGGTGGTGGTAGCCCTCAGTAAAGGGAGACTGATCCTTGTGTAAGCCTATTTTTAAAGCACCTTTTCAAATTCTAGAAAAGTGGCGGTCAAATGTCTTGCTCGCCAGATGAGGATTTTGAGGCGCCCAAGCATTGTCTCCCTCTGTTTCCTCACTGCACCAGCAGCCACAAGTTTGCCAGCTTTCCTGTCCTGCTGATGTTTATGCAGCTCCATGGTTTTGTTAAGGTGGTTTTCATGCATATAACTTCTTGATGCGATGAGCAGGGCTAGCACACACGTATCCCCTCAGCCATCACCACCGCTAGTTTCTGGGAACTCTGTTCTCAAAACCAGCTTCCAGAACTGCAACAGAATAAGGCCTGAGTCAATTGTTGTTAATACGTGATTGCACCCCCCAAAAAAAAAAACCTTCCTTTGCCACTGATTGAAGGCAAAATGAAGACATTTGGCTGATGTGTTCCCCCAGTCTGATCGTGTGTCCGAGCACTAAAACATCCTATAACTAGGCAAGGCAAGCTGACTCTAGGACAGCTTCCCGCTAGGACCACTTTAATGTGTGCTGAGGAAAAAGTGACAGCGCCTTCACTTTGTTTAGGGTGTGCTGGTAATATCAAAGCAGTTGGGATGATTTTGCATCATCCCTTTCAGCTCTGTCTAGAGTTAGGAAGCCAGAAATAAAAACAGTCATCAAAGACTTTGATACTTTCCTAAGAAAACTAGTTTAAGCCTCACACCTCAGGAGCTTATCTAAATGTGGAATTGCATTAATTCAAAGGAAACAATTAAACTAATTGAAGATTCTGCAAAATGCTGGGCATGTACTCCTGCTTGCACTTTAACAAGGTGTCTTTCATACCTGCCCCCACCATAGTTTACTCCAGTGGTTTTCAGTGTGTGCTTCTTCCACCTTCAGACAGGTCACAAAAAAATAACTGAGAAAAGCAGTTTGGCAACACATTTGAATTCCATGGGGTAAGCACTGGAAAATATCTGGGCAAACCACAAATTTTGAAAGATCAAAAGAACACCGGCTTCTTTAGTTAGTTAATGTATGTGTAGCCGAAGCCTGGGGGATGAAACCCACTGCTCTCTTGGACGACAATGCCTCAGAGCGATCTGGCCAGCTGGTACCGCAGCGTGGAGCAGGGGTGCTCTGGCAGGGCAGCTGGTGGAGACTGAATAGCTGCAAAACAGGATCCCACCCTGTCGTTTATTTTCCCCATGTTTGGTGCTTCCAAAATACAAAAATCACAGCCACTCACTGCCTCACCTCTGCTAAGCTCGGTGCTGCAGGTCCACTGTGATTTCCAGAGCATCGCTGACCAACTGCAAATCTGGTCCTTGCTCTTGGGCGACCAACCCCCAGCACGCACAGGGCACTACGTGGCACTGCCCTTCCCACTGCCCCCTGCCAAGAAATGTGCTCCTACACTCAGGACTGCAGAGGTGCCCCCGTGCCGCTGTGGTTTGGCATTGCAGGGAGCCCTCAGCCTTGCTGGCAGGTGGTGAGTTGAACCGAGCTGGATCTTTGGAGGAGATCTCGTGTGCATGATTTCCTGTTCAGCACTTTCCACAGCTGAAATGCAAAACACTGTGGCTGAAGGGTTTAGAGTCTGTCTCCACCCTGAAATACACAATTATTTTATAGAATTATTACTGTATGAAAGTGTACACTTCAGATCTCCTCTAAGGCCAACTCTGGGGTAGTGACAGTTGGTGGGAAGGAGAAAGGCTAACAGGGGTTTCATCCCTTTTCATTCTTTAAACCACATTTTCAAATTCTAGAAATCATATCACACATCTGTTTGGATGCCAGACTGCAGAACTATTCCTGACAGAGCTGTTCTCCTTAAAGTGTACAACCTTTAGAAATAAGTAAAGATACATATAGATATAGATATTCTCTGTCCACTGAAATGTCCGTTCACTTACCGTACACTCACCAGTTTTTCAGTTTGACAAAGGTCTTTTAGGAGCTGCTTTAGCAGAAGCAAGAAAGTAGCATAATTAATCAAATAAACTTCCACTGCCTTTACCTGCTGTAAATTATTGCTGTTTAACTACAGCTGCTCCTAGATTCATCAATTACAGCTGAATCAATTGAAGTGCTTAAGTGTAGCTGAGGGATGTGGGAAATATAGTGGGAAAAATCTATCAAGAAAGAGACACTTTGGGATGTTTGTGTATGTACATGTCCTTTTACCAAACCAGTATTTAGATATCTCATAAAAGAAAGATCCTGGAGCAAGGAGCTCACCTATTCCTGCAGTTCTTCAACATTCGTTTAAAGCATGTTAAGGCAAGAGGATCCCCTCTGCGATGGCAAATATCAATCTGCAGATGTTCCCTCCGGTCACTGAAAGTGCCTGAAGCTCACAAACTTTCTTCTTGCCATCAGAGCAGATGGGCATGAAGGGAGGTGAGAGACTGCTTGTTTGGCACAGAAGTAATTTATTAGTGGCTGTGTCTTCACTGCCACCCTCACTTCACCTCAGGCACTTTGCGGGAGCAAACAAGAAGTCCTGCAGTGAGGAAAGGGGATGCTGAGGAGTGCAGAGCATGACTAGCAGCCATGTAGTAGACAGGAGACTGAATATGACTGATGAAGAAGCCTCAGGAGGTAACACATGGCAGAGAAGAAGAGCTGAAGCGTGCATGGGAAGTGTAGGACCCATTTGCCTTTCCAGAGGAAACACAGGGAGCAATGGGGCAGATCATTTGTGCAAAGGAGACCACAGGGGACAGTGACGGATGCAGCATAGCAAAGGGTGACATAAACACCCTGAGAGAGGACCACCACACCGGCAGCACTGCCAGAAGAGGCACTGTCCCCTTGGGTGGGGGCTGCCTGTTGCCCCTTCTCACCATGCTGCGGTCTCTCAGCCCTCAGCCAACACATCCTCCTCTCATCCTGGGCAGGGCTCTCCACTTACAGGGTTGGGCTTTGACCTTTTTCCTACCCTTCCTCTCATTTTTTAACCACTACAGCACAGGGCACCAGCAGTAAGATCTGGAGGACTATCCCACCCTCACTCAGGAGGGAGAAGAGGAGACATGAGGACTTGTGTACCGTGTGCTGCTTCCTCCCGCATCAGAGGGACATTTCTATTCCAGCAGTGATCAGAAGCTGGGAAGAGGTGTTAGCAACTGATAGCGTAGCTGCTCTTTTCCACCTCCCTGAAACAATTTACATACAGGAAGGGAAATTAAGCTAAATTAGGCATCTATTTCCAAAGTCCCCCTCAGAGCTCCTTTCCCTCACTCCAGCAGGAGACACAATGCAAGCAAAGAGCCTCACCCCAGCAGACAAAGGGTGACATTTTACCAGGGCATTGCACAAGTCCAGAGGTGCTTCCCTCCCAGGTACCAGCCATACAGAGGTTTGAGCTACCTCCAGCTGTTGCTTGTGGAGCTGCAGAAGAGCAATGCACAAACTCTTTCTGTCCCACCATATAGGATTTAAAAAAATATATACTTTTAAATGTTGCAATATTAAATACGCAGCAATCTCTTTTCCTTACAAACAAAGTAGAGAGGAATTATTTTTGCTTCCTCTGATGAGTGCCAGCAAACGTCCTCCTTGTCCTTTTTTCCTCCCTGGGACCCCAGAAGTGATGCTGTTCCTCTTGGCACTTGTGTGCACCTCTTCTGCTCTTGGTCCTTGCCTCAACCACTGTCTCCAAACAGTGAAGTTCCCTTAATCCTGCAGCTGCATGATCTAGACAGAGGGGCCCTCACTAAACTTGACTTCAAGCAATGTGTCCCTCTAGGACACAGCGGGATGCATGGCCTCATGGGGTGCTCTGCCCACCACTGCTTGCTTAGATGCTGACACTGCGGTAACTTTGGAAACAGCAACTTTACGAACATGCTGGATGCGTTATGTACAGGTTTAAACTTTTCCTGATTCTGACTGGGAATACTCAGCTTGCAGAAGAAAAGCTCAGGTACTGCAGGGATGAGAAAAACCAAAAACCCTAAGAAGCTGAGGATCTTTGTTCATAACTTTGCTGCTCTACGCTGCATGGAGAACCCATCCCTGCTACAAGCAAAAATGGGATGATCAAAAATGTGAGGTGAGTATCCCACTAAGAGAAAATAAATGCCGGAGGCTGGACCGTTAAACACCACCTGTGCCTCTGCCAGGAATGCTACAGCACTGCTAAACACCAGGAGCAGCAGGTAATACCCTTACCTGTATAACATAGTTTTCATTGGGTTTTGCTTGGTTATGTTTTTAATTTAATCAAAACCTAAGCTCTGTTCTGAAACCTCAGACTGCTGAAAAACACCCTCTCATCCCACAGGGTGTTCACAGCCAGGCAGGGAGTGTGAAGGGGCACCTGGCACTGTGGGGCCTGAAGTGCCTGTCTTGGGTAGATGCTGCCTACCTGCCGGAACGAAACCACCCCCGGACAAGGAGCTGTGGAAATGGGAAAGCCTCCTGCTAGGCTGGATCAGTGCCCGCTTCTGGCTGGGGATGCTCGTCAATGCCTCTTTCAGAGCACCAAGTTTAGCACAAGACACCTGAGCAAACATCCCAGCATTTCCAGGCTATTTGCAAGTCCTGGGGTTTCCAGATGTCAATTATTCCTTTGGTTTTCTGCCCTTCTTAAGAAGACTTTCAAAAAGCAGAGTTTCTGTGGCTTCAGCCTCAAATCCTTCTGAGGTATCCTTCAACCACAGCTTCTGCAATGGCTTACGTGTGCTACAGGCATTTGGCAGGGTGGTGTTCACTGTGGGGTGCAAGGGGAATGCAAGGTGCTGTATTTAGATTTCCATTTTCTGGGTAGGTAAAGACATCGCATACAAGGGGTGGACCCTTACCCTGTGCTGCCCCAAAGCTTTTCTGAAGCTCATGCCTTCGCCAGTGTGGGGCATCACTTGTGCACATATTAAGAGAGGTGCTGTGGCCCACTCGGAGGCTCTGGGAAGCATCTGTACAGCAGAGCACGGGTGGGTTGCTCTCGACAAGCTATGAAATGGACTTTTATTGTGCTACTGTGACTTGGAGGGGGTAACTCTGGGGAGGAAAGGTTGGAGTCAAGTGTAAAATCAGATGTGCCTTTGACACATGTTCAAAGTGAGTTTGGTCCGGAGAGGCCTGAGCATCCACATGGGACAAGATGGGGGACTGTTATTTCCCCAATTGGAGAAACTCATTTGGGAGGGGGCAGGAGATGCCAGTGAGAGGCAGGAGGCTGCAGCCAGCCACTGCTTCTCATGCCATGAGTTTAATATCCCAGTTTTCTGTAAGCTCTGTGAAAGACCAGAGACTGAAGATACATGATTGCCACGCAGTCACATGGGTATTGCAAGCTCAGGGAGGCCAAACTGCACCCCAGCCCTGCTGTCCTACTCATGGCTTACAGGAGTGACACCAGGCAGCGCCCATGCGAGTCTCAGCACCACCCCTGTGCCCCATGGGGACAGGACAGGGATTGGGAGCTGGCACTGGCGCCATGCGGCTCCTCACCCCAAAGTGCCTGGAGGAGGGTGGCGAGGGCAGGCCCTGTGGCACCATGCAGCCACCCAGGCAGCTCCAGCTCTCAGCCAGCCCCCATGTCACACATGTCTGGCTCAATGGCCTTGATATTTAAATGACCACAGCCTTCATGCAGAGACCACGGGATCTTCCCTGATATCCAGCAGCATCCCCTGCATTTGTAGGTCTGGCTGAATGTGAGCTTCAAGAAGCACACACCGTGCCAATTAGTGCTAATCACTGTGTACTCCCTGCATCCCTTCCTGTCTGCCCACTTGCAGCAAGTTAAAATAAATGAATAATATTTAAATGAATAGTCCATTTGTGATTCCTAGTAATTTCCCTTGAAGTAGTTATGACAAGCACATTAACTGATGCTAATTCATCATGCTGCTTGTAATTTGGCCAGGATTCAGACAGGAGAACCTGTTTTCATAGCAGCTACTAAATGGTGGTTTATTGCTGCCCTACCAGGCATCCTGCAGCCACAGCCTCCTTCCCCACACAGGAGCCATGAGCATCTGCTTCTCTTGGCACATGCTTCTGGTTAGAGGGACGATCCTTTACAAATAGGCCAGGCTGGTTGTGATTCAGCCCTAACCACAACAAACAGCCTTTCTGTTTCACCAAGGGAAAACCAGGTGGAGCAAACATCAGCCCATGGGTTCCACCTAATGCCATCCAGCTCAGGCACATTAAATAGCACCTGGAGCCCCAGGATGTGTTCGTAGGTCTTACCCCAAAACTCAGTGCAGGCTTAGGAAGCAAAATCATGCCATGACCTTGCTTATGCATCGTGATGGCAGCCGTTTCAGGTTACTCATGCACTCCAAGCTCCTGCAGTTCCCCCTGAGACCAGACCTGTGGTGGGGACTGGCCCAGCAGCACCACAGGCTCTGACTCAGGCCCAGGAGTCAATGGCAAAAGGGGGTAAGCTGAGGGAAAAGGGCTGCAAAGGGTTGGTAGGGTCCCCAGGTCCACACAGGCAGTCAGGCTCTGTGTTTACTCCACCTCAACAAGGCAGGGATTAAATTAAAACCTGGCTTATGAAGGCTGTGTGGGCTCTGCTGACTCACACCGGGATGCCAGATGAGTGGCACGGCCGGGAGAGGAAGCCAGGGATGAGATCTCCATCCCGCTCTCACCAGCACACCTAAATGCTGGAAGGGGGAACATACTCCCCTGAATTTGGCATGGTGCAGGTGAAGACAGAGGGAACATACCCCTAGGGGATGCAGGAGACATTGTCAAGTTCCTCATGGCTAAAGATGCTATGCTTCTGCTAAAACCTTCAGTTAATAATAGCTAATAGGAAAAGAAAGAGAATTGGTTTTCGTGGTCCCAAATGAGGTCATATCAAGACCTGATCAGTGGCGGCCCCTGAGCTGGTGATACCCTGCAGCTGCTCTTAGCATCACGGAGAGCTGCAGTGGGTTTGCTCTGGGTCTGCCTGTGTCACTCCGCAGCAGCACAATCCCTGCCCTACTCCTCCACGCGCAGCAGCCAACTGCACTTCATGTCTTGATACTGAGCTCACTCAACATTCCTTGCAACTTCAGCAAGTTTGCAACCAGGTAGAGAATGGCTGGGGCATTATAACACACATGTTACTTTGCCTTGTAAAAGGACAAGGCGCTCCATGGCCTCAAGCAGTTATTTTGCTTGGTATCTTCCTACTTAAAACCTGGGCGAACAGCTGTGCAAACCAGGGTGTGGACACTCAGAGGGGTGCTGTGAGTTTATTAGGTATTTAGGTAGGCACCAGCTTCCCTTTGATCAGTGATCAGTCGCCTACAATGAGGCTAAATCAGGCCTGGATGTTAGAAACTGCATTTTGATTACATGCTTCGCCACACCATCAGAAACCATGAAAAAGAAGAGATGCAAAAGCAAACCACAAACACGACTGGTATGTTTTAAAGTGCGTGGAGGTGGTTTATCACACACTAGTGCAGACTCAGATCCTTTCTCCAAGATGCAGCTAATTTCACATTAATTATTCTTGGGCATCTCTGTCCTTTCTCAGGTGCAGAGCTCACCTAAAGAAAATTTCTGTTTCAATCAGGATGTTTAAGTGGTTTTTAAGCTGTCTGGAAGGAAAAGGGCTGCTTGAAACAGAGGTTTTGGCTTTTTTTATATGAGCTGTGGTGGTGCTGGGCTCCACCAAAGGTATGTGATTGGGAGCTGAAGGATGGGATCAGCACAGAAAGGAGACACCCTCACAATTGGGCAGCCCCTTGTGCCAGGCAGCACCCAGAGCAGCAGGCTCACAGCTCATCCCCAAACACCAAACAGTGAGGGGGTTCTGCAGGATCCAGCCCTTGGTCCTGATGGCTGCAGGGACCCCATGCTGCACCCAAGCACCAGCAGCTGGAGCAGAGACCAGTGGTGCTGGCTGGCAGGGACAGGGCAGGGACAGGGCAGGGACTGTACCAGCACCAGCCCCAGAGCAGCACCTGACCCTCCACCACATTAGAATGGATGAGCAAAAGTGCTCCATAGTGGAGCCACACCAGGTTCCCTCTCAGATAGTGATTTTTATTGGCAAATTATTACTAATTTTTACATTATCTACTTCCACAATACGGCTTTGTTTCCTCCTGCCCAGGGGAGATACCACTCCACCAAGAGAAATGTCCAACAGGGCAAGAGTCATCCCAGACCAGCCTGACCACATCTCAAATTCTGGTTCTTCTTTGGTTTATTACCCATTTTACCTTCTTGTTGTCTAATCTGTCTTTCCTTCCTCTTTCTTATCTCACTTCCAGGCTCTTCTCTCCCTTTTTTTGCCTTTGCAGCCCCTTTCCTGGTTCTCCTCCCCTTCCTTTTTGCAGCATTGCAGGGAAAACCACCATCCTTAAACACAGCCACTGGTACTCGGCAGTGCTGACGATGGCCCCATGTGCGCCCCCCCCCATAACTCTTACCTTGTGGGCTCAGAAGCCACACTGCAGGCTCACAGCTCTTCCCCATCTGCATCCGAGCCCACAGCAGTTGCAGAAACTTTCTGAACCTCGGTGGGAGCCCAGGCAGTGCCTCCAGCAACGATGGCACCACCAGCGACCACCCAAAAGGGAGAGGCTGGGTTTACCCAAGACAGTCCCAACCCTCCACTGCCAGAGCTTCAGCAATGAAAGATGCTCCTAAATCATTAAGCAAGAAGAGCAGGCTGCCTTGCTTAAAGGGTTTGCACTTTTAGGCCATTGTACCATTTACCATGGAGGCCGGGGTGGAAGGCTTGACCAAGGGAGGAGAATCAGAGGTGAGGGGAGCAGAGATACACTCAGGGTGGCAGGATCAGGCTTTGGAAAGGGCTTCAAAGCCACACCATGGCTTAACCAGAAAAGATACCAAAGCTGCCAAATACAAGAGAATATAAAAAGCAGGAGCAGAGTAGCGCCTTGCATGGAGTTGCCATCTTTCAAGAACTCAAAGATCACAACTTAACGCTTAAAAAGCAAGAATTTACATATAATACAATTGGCCTCTTTATTTCTCCTTCAGATTGGGAGTCTTTAGAATTCTGTTTCAGTTTTCCTCCCAGATAATTTACAGAACAATGAAACCTGACATTTTGATGTACTTCATGTTACTCCAGGGAGGTGGAGCTTTAGAAAAACACCAAATATATCACGAGCCAGCAGCACCGCTTTCATGACGCTCTGCAGCCAGCTGCGATGCTGATAGCCAGCAAAAGCGCTCCTCCACCGCAGGCTGTCAGAGCAAATTAACCAGCCTGACTTCTCTGCTGCAGCAGAAAGCTGTGCAGTGTTACCCACCCAAAACATAAGGGGCAGGATCTGGTCAGGAAGGAAATTAATGACCAGCTGCATTGTTCGCTGCCCACTGCTTTGTGGGAAGCATGGCTGCAGCAGCACTCCATCCTCACATCAAGTAACGTTACAGCATTGTCCTGCCCACCTGCAGACAGGCACCCAGCCTTGCTTTGCATTAGGGAAACAGCACTGCATTGCACCCAAAAATGCATGCACAGCACTGTCGGGTGTTTCCATGTGCACAGCCTCCAGTCAAACTCTTGCCTTGTCCAAGGGCTCTTCTCTTCTTGGTTTCTCATCCAGTTTGTGTGCCAACACTCAGAGGTACAGCTTCAACCAGGTCTTCTGAGGAAACCAACACTTCTGTCTCACACCACACATGCATGTGCCTGAACAGCTTCTGAATCTGCTCACCATATTTTAACATAATTTGATAAGGAAAGAAAAAAGTAGAAGCCTTGAAGCCTGCGGAAATCTCGTGAAGGCAAGATAGTGAATACAGATCTTGCAGCAGGCATCAGGGAATGCCACAGCAGAGCATGCCCCCAGAAACCCATCCCTCCTGGCTCATGTAGCTGCCTATTTACAGCACACGTGTGAAACACTTGCTACAGACGGTTACAGCATTTCAGAAACACAGACAACATCTCTCTCACCCTATGCAGCAACAGCTTCATGTTGCAAACAGAAGCTCTGGCACTACACGGGTCCTGGGGGGCTGAAGGGTTCAAAGGAGGAAGGTCCTGGAGAATACAGCAACTCTGCACAACAATCAGCAGATGACCTTTGCACCACAGAAAGCACGGTGTAAGCAAGGTTATGGCAATAAGCGGGTTTCTCTGCATGCAGCACGGTCTCCCTGTGATGTTCTCCACATCTAGATGCCTACTCGGTTTCAATCATGAGCCTCCTGTCTGATTCCCTTCCACGATAAGGCTTTTAATAACTAACTGCATATACAACAAAGTAAATATTCAACCAGCTCAGAGCTAGATTGCAGATCAAATATCTTCAAATCTTTCTTCTTTCTCTTTTAAAAACAGAAACCCACACATGCAGCCTGCAGGGGAAAAGATTGCTCGCTTAGCACTTCCCTCAGCTCATCAGATAAATGAGCAACAACCCATTTTGTACTTTACAAAAAAAATAGGCGAGGCAGCTGCTCCGCAGCATACCATGGTAATGCAGTGGTGAAGAGCCAGATGCCTGCTGAGATCTGTCTCCTCTCCTGTGCTTGCTCTTGAGCTCTGTCCTCCAAACCCAGTGCACTGATGTTCTGGAATGGGCTACCTGAGCTGTCTGTGGCCAGGAAAGGAGATGGGTGCCATCTCCTGCGTCCTTCCCCACCAAGTGGTAAGGCCACATTCAGACTGAGACTAAAGAAAAACTCTAGAGAGACCGTGGCTATGAAGCACAGGTTCAAAACAGAGGGAGGAAAGAGGGAATAGGAGACACATCCTCTTTCCTGGTTCTGGATTCTTGAAAAGCGGGTGACAGATCCAGCACAGAGCATTCCTGGAAGGGCCAGCCAGAAGCCCATGTCCTCCCATTTCTGTAAACCACCAGGACTCACCGGAAGGACCTTCTGCATGGCAAGTTGGTGGCTTTTGGTAAGGGGGAGTAAACTCTCATTCCCCCTTTGTGGGGGTCATTTCACCTAGGGAGGGACACAGTCCCTTGTGTGAAACTTCCACATGGGAAACAGCAGAAAGGTTTTGTGCCCAGTCTCAGCTGACTTTCAACAAGTTACACAACCTCATCAGTGTCCCCATCCTGAGCAAAACAAAACCCAGCACACACTGCAAAGTGCTTGGGGACTGCTGGAAAATTGCTTTACAGTCACTCTCACTCAGGTCAGGAAACTTTTATTTATAAGAGCTAACAAATTGGACCTGTGAAGGGGATGCATTTGGGGCTGAGCAGTGGTGCTTGATTTAGAGCAGTGCACTTTGTTGCAAGCAGCAAATCTGAGCTGGGAATGAAGTCTTAAAGCTCATCTGTGACGAGCTGAAACTTGAGAGACAGAAGAAAAACCTAAAATTAACCCTTAACCTAAAATTAAGTGTGGCCTTGGCTGCCCACCAAGTATCAGTGATGACTGTGACTGTCCCTCCACTTCTCATTCTGGTGGAGTAACACAACTGGGTCTCACTAACAGCTTGGTATTTGCTCTGGTAGTACCAGGTAATGTACAATTTCCCCATGAGACAGGTGACAACTGATAGTCGCTGACCTCCAAGCATTTTATCAGGGTGCAAGCTCATATTCATGAGTTTCAAGTAAACTGTGCATCTCTCTTCACATTAGTTGTACTGTTATGTTTGCTATTGGGCCTACAAGAATAAGGATTCCCTTAAAGGGTTTTGACTGGTATTTCTACTAAGAATTGTGTTGCAGAAGCAACAGGCAGCAGCTTAAAACTAAAGTTTTTCCCTCCCTACCTCTCCTGCTTTCCACTGCAGTATGCCAGGGAGAGAGCAGCCCATGGGAGGAGTGGCTGACACACCAGAGGGCTG
>NW_010169031.1:0-293 GCF_000695765.1 Mesitornis unicolor
CCCCAATGGTGGGGTCCATGGGTGCTGTGGGACCCCAATGATGGGGTCTATGGGTGCTGAGACCCCCACCATGGGGTCCTTGGGGTCCACCTGACCTGGACATGGGGGTCCCTGAGGTCCATGGGACCCAAAGACCCCACATCCATGGGGTCCACCTGACCCAGAGGTTGGGGTCCATGGGTCCCTGGGGTCCATCTGACCTTGACCCCATGGTCCCTGGGGTCTCCATGACCGGATCCTATGGGTCCATGGGGTCTTCTTAACCCAAATGCCTGGGTCCCTGGGGTCTCCAT
>NW_010169032.1:0-758 GCF_000695765.1 Mesitornis unicolor
CCCAGTCCTGGGGGGTCCCCAGCAGCGAGGGGGTGTGAGCCCCTAGAGGGGGGCACAGTTGGGGTCTATAGCATCACCCATGAACCCCCACTGCATCCGTCCTGAGGGGTCTGCCTGTCAGGCCCCCTCCCCATCACCTGCCACCCATTCCCACTTCCCCTCCCATTCCCATTCCCCCCTTATGGGGAGGAGGGGACCCCCCAGGAGGGGAGGAGAGGACCCCCTGGAGGCACAGCCCTGCCTGACCCCGCTCCTGCCCCCGCAGCCGCGCGTGGAGCTGGCCTGGGCCATGAAGGCGCACCAGCACGCCCAGGTCTACTTCAACGTAAGTCCCAGGGTAGGGGTCACCGTGGTGGTGCTGGGGCTCGTGGGGGCATCACGGTTATTAATCCTTTAATTTCCCTCCCCAGCTCATCTCCTCCGTCGACCCCAAGTTCCTGAACCTCACCAAAGTCGACGACCAGATCTACAGCGAGTTCAGGAGAACCTTCAGGGATCTTAAAATCGACGTGCTCGACCCCGAAGACCTGAAATCGGAGCCTGCCAAGGAGGTGGGTGCAGAGCGAGGGGGGGCACACACTGATTTCCCTCCCCTCTCCCCGGGGTTTTAGGGATAACGATGCTTTTTTGCTCCCCAGAAATGGCGCCCGTTCTGCCTGCAGTTCGAGGGGGTGGTGGAGGATTTCAACTACGGGACCCTGCTCCGCCTGGACTGCCGCAAGGACTACACCGAGGAGAACACCATCTTCGGTGGGCAC
>NW_010169032.1:793-2372 GCF_000695765.1 Mesitornis unicolor
CGTGGAGGGGGCTGCAGCAGCACCATCCTCACTAAAAATGGGGGGCGGGAGGCTATGGGAAAGCTGAATCCACTGAGGTTTTCCCTTTTCCCCCCTTTTTTAGCCACCAGAATCCAGTTTTTCGCCATCGAAATCGCTCGCAACAGAGAGGGCTGCAACAGCGCGGTCTACGGCAGCGCCAGGGAGCCGGCGGCAGAGGAACCGGCGTCGGGGTGAGGATGGGACCGGTCCACCCAGTGCCAAAATGTGAGGCTCTCAGGGGAGATTTGGGGCTGTACCTGCCCTGCTCCTTCACTTCAACCTCTTTGCAGACTGTAAATAAATGTTTTAAAAAAAACCAAACAACAAACCCCAAAATTCCTTGTGCTGGAGGTGTTGAAAGGGTCATACCCTACAACAGACCCAAAATGTTAAGGGAGCATCGCTGAAATCTCTTTATTTTTGGGCAGAGCTTTTCATGTAGCACTTAAGGCCCCCATAGCAGAGCGGAGTCTGCTCCCACCCATGAAATATGCTTTTTTTTAACCCATTTTTTTGGGCAAACTCCTTTCCCCCCCCGAAAACGCAGCAGGTAGGGGCACAGGCAGACGCAGCTCAGTAGAAACCATTGAAGTTTTATTTGCAGTCACAATGCTTACACTGTATGCAGCAAACACCCTTACAAGTCAACCGGCAATCTGCTCACGCGGGAGAAAAGAAAAAAAACAACAAAAAAAAAAAAAAAGGGGGGGGGGGACCCAACACACAATCGCCAGAGGAAAGGAAACAAATGAAAATTAATTAAAAAAAAATTAAGAGGAAATAAAATAAAATTAAAGAGAAGGTGGTGGCTGGGAAGAGAAACTGAGGCCCTAAGTGTCTGTGGGTAGAGCTGAGCAAGAGGATGCACACGACTAGCAGCAACAATAGTGGAAAAAAGTACAAGGCAAACAGGTTCCCTCCCCCATCAGCTTTCCTCAAAGTCCGTGTTCTGTCCAAAACATCGGTTGGGGTGGCTTAGAAAAACCCGGATTCGTCCCAGAGGGGGTGTGAAACACTTCATGCTAGGCAAACCTTGTTATTAAGAACCCTGCGGGGTGGCCCCCCCAGCGCTGCCCGGGCATCCCCCGCCTGCTTCCCGCTCAGCGAAATCGGGGAGAAATGGATTAAAACCGAGGAGAAAGGCAGAGCGAGGAGGAGAGGAGGAGGGGGAAGGCGAGGGCCCTGCGGGTTGACAGGAGAGGGGGACGGGACAGGAGACACCCACGAGCAAGCACGAATGGAGATCAGGCGCCATGGCTTAGAGTTCCTAATAACAAGGGAGAGACGGCAACAGGAAGTCGTGATTTCGGGGGGTCGGGGTGGGGGCTTAATAAGAAAAAATATACATTTGGAATTTTACAACGCCTTATTTTGTTTTGTTTTGTTTTGTTTTCTTGTTGGTTTTTGTCTTTTTTTTTTTTTTCCCCTCAATTTTTTTTTTTGAATTTTTTTTTTCTGGTTGTATTTTTTCTTTTTTTTTTTCCCCTTTTATTTTTCTCTTTTTTTTTTTTTCCCTTTTTTTTTTTTTTTTTTTTTCTCAACTTTTCTACTAAAAAAT
>NW_010169032.1:2510-3143 GCF_000695765.1 Mesitornis unicolor
GTGGGGTTTTTTTTTTTTTTGTGTGTCTATTTTTCAGTTTTTTTTTTTTCTTTTTTTTTCCTTTTTTTTCCTTAAACTGAGTCAATATAAACCTCGTTCAAAATGTTATGAAAAAATGTACATGTTTATACAAGGCAGGCTGCAGCAGAGCGCTGGCGTTCCACGCAGACATTCGGGGTAGGGAGACGCTGGATCCTTGCACCCGGCTTTTTTTATGCCTTTTCCACCCCCTCCCACGGAAACAGAAGCCCCCTGCCCCGCCGAGCTCAACCACCCCTCTTCCTGCTCCCTCCTCCCTGGGACGTGGAGTACGGCCCAAAGCCAGCGCCGCAGTCCAGCCCTGGGGAAGGGCAGGGATTAGAAACGCCCTCTCTTTTCTTTCCATCGGAAACGGTAACCCCTCTGGGCCAGGCCAAAGAGATGCTGCTCTGTACAGGCGGGGCCGGGCGCCGTCAGCTCATCATGTCATTGCTGTTGACGCCGTAGGTGGAGTTCTTCATGGAGTCGTTCACCTCTCGCCTGAACGCCGACAGGTTTTGGGTGAACCTAAGGAAGAGGCAGAGGGTCAGAGGGTGCTCGTTCCTCCCATGTTTCACAGAATCAATGTCAGGAGTTGGAAAGGACCTGGAAAGC
>NW_010169033.1:0-451 GCF_000695765.1 Mesitornis unicolor
CCCTCTGCTAGCTTTTAACTCTAATTTCAATCTTCTTCAACTGGAGAATCTCCAGGGACCTGAGCAAACTTGTGTAAAATAGTTAAACCAAGCGTGTTTCAAAGCGGATTGCCGAGTTCCTCTTCCTGCCTTAATAAACCGAAAGGCCCAGTTCAAAGAAAACACACTGGAATCAAAATTCAAAATATTTCACGACTCTCAGTGATGGAGCAGGCTCCGAGCAAGATATGCAGTTTCATGCGTTGGTGGGCACGTAGTGACAAATATTACACTTTTTGTGTGTGTGGAAATCCTTCCTTTGGGCTTTTTCTCCCTCTTCTTTATTTTATTTTTAACCCTTCTATTTTTCTTAAAAACAAAAACAAAAAGCCAACATATCCAAACCTTCTTCTATTGTCTCTCAGGTACACGTTTAAAGCCACATCTTGCTTTTATAAAGTTAACCCGCTCC
>NW_010169034.1:0-1946 GCF_000695765.1 Mesitornis unicolor
GACATAGCACTGCAGGTGGGGTCTCACCAGACCAGAGCAGAGCAGAGGGACAGAATCAACTCCCTTGCTCTTCTGGCCACACTTCTTTTGATGTAGCCCAGGATATGGTTGGTCTTGAAGATGAAGATGAAGGTGAAGATGAAGATGAAGATAAGAAAGAAAAAGAAAAAGAAAAAGAAAAAGAAAAAGAAAAAGAAAGAAAAAAGAAAAAAGAAAAAAGAAAAAAGAAAAAAGAAAAAGAGAAAAAGAAAAAGAAAAAGAAAAAGAAAAAGAAAAAGAAAAACATCTGGAGCTGAAAAGTAAATTTGGCTCTCTGCTAACATCCATGGATATAATTGGATTTACTGCCTGAGTGCAGGAAAACTTGAAAAGATTATGGAAAGAGAAAAGAATTTGAGATTAACACATACAGTACATTTCAATACAGGTGGCGGGACAATTAGAAATGCAGTTAAGCTTTGGAAAATCTTTATAAACCTGGAAGAGATTTAAGTCTGAACGTGATTTGGTGTGCCCAGCCCTGATTATTCCAGACCAGCCAGATGTTGGAAACACAATGTGAAAGGATGGTTTGGGAATTTTCCTCCCCTTCACTGACAACCATGAAGAGAGAGGAGGAAAACACAGGGGACTTTCTTTCCCCATCGGCTTTTGGAAAAGACAAAAGGAGATTTTCCCTTTACCTCCCAGAACTGGTGGTGGTGGACTCCAAGCAATGATGCTGGTGGAAAGCCTGCATAGGTCAGGAGATAAACTTGCCTGTGTCCTTCCAGAGAAACACAACTGGAGTGACTCACTGGTGAGGAGAGCCCATGCGGGCTGTTTCTCTTCACTGCTTGAGTGGCATTTAACAATCAGAGCTATTGAATTATATTCCTCGGTGTCAGTCAGTCAACCTGGGCCCAGCGTGGCTCCCTGGGCTGCTTTCAGAGCAAATGAAGTTGTCCGTACTGTGAATAGCAGGATGCATCCAGGGGGATTTACATCAGAAGAGGGACTTGGCCTCATTCCTTCAACAATTAGAGAAACACAGTGGTTCCTCTAGGTGTTAGACTGGAAGAAAAAAGACCTCTTCCATGGGCAGTGAAACGAATGAATGGTTCCTGATGGGTTTGCCTTATCTCGCTTAACCCCTCTCTCCTTCCATGTTTCCCATCTTGCTGTCTGGGCACGCAGCAGCATGGTCTGAAGACCAGGACTCCTGAATTAAAACTGTTTCCCTGGGGAAAGCACTAATTTGGGTCTCTGCCCTCTCTGCCCTCAATGGCTTTCATGATATTTACAGTACTGCATGGAGGGAATTAATCTGCCTAAAGCAGATCTGCCCCCTCCATTTGCGGGAGAAATCTAGGGACCAATCCATTCATTCCTGCAGGAGATCTCAAAAAAAACAAAGCAGGTGCATTGCACCGATTTCTCTACTTCAGCTCAAATGGGAGATCGGGGCGATTAGCTGAGATGCAGACATCTGTGCTGGAAACACCTTGAGTTGGTGAAACTAATCCCACTCTTAGAAAGAGTTGAGTTTTGGTGAGGAGCTGGGAGCCAGACATGTAGGTGGGCAGAGAGGGCAGGATGCAGCTTGCAGGTAAAACACTGAATTGTACGTGTCTGCAGGTGGGCGTCTATAAGTAAGTGAGAAGAAGACAGGTAAGAAGCAGGGAAAATATGCTCTGTACAGTCAGAGGAGCCTAGGGAGTGAGTCACGCAGTGAAATGTCTGATGTGAAGTGAGCTGGGGCAACTCCTCTGCTGCAAATTGAAATGTTTTCCTAGACTTATTGAGCCAACACCTCCTAATAGCTGAGGATCTATTCGCGGTGACTTGGCCAGGCAAAAGCCACTTGTAAGGTCAGTTCAGAAGTCATCCCTCCTCCTGCTTCCAGCACTGAGCATCATTTTCTCCTGGTGGAAACAGATTGTCCGTAGCAAGGGGAAAGCAGCATT
>NW_010169034.1:1977-11640 GCF_000695765.1 Mesitornis unicolor
TTCACCAAATCAGAGGTTAGGGGTTCATCTGTCCACAAAAAACTGGGGGAAAAACTCTTCCCCCTTCCCCCCGGGAAAAGGGAGAGCACATGCTCTCAGTGCATTGCAGCAGCTACGTAGAGGTGCACAAGTGCAAGCAGCACGTGTTGTGTGGGGAGCAAGGCTCTGCTTGGAGAGAGCTCAAACTGGGTGGAATCAGATCCGTATCGCTCCTGGATGCAAACATGATTGCACTGGGGGTAGAGAAGGGACCTGCACGGCTGTAATTAGATGATCAGATCTCCAGAGCAGGATTCAGCTCATAACACATGTTAACCCTTTCCTCTAAGACTGTGGCATGCAAACTAAATTTTGCTACTATAAAACCTGAGCAGGTTTGTAATGCATGGGAAAGGATCACAAGTTTCTGGTCACTGGTATTCTTTCTGGCAGGTTTAGCACGTTTCCAGTTGTCTTGTGGTTAAGAACAGGTCTTACACACTACAAAAACCCCTTGTGAGAGAAATGGTCCCTGTCTGTGCAGGGGACTTGTGGGGTCTGGTGGGAGGAAGACTGGGTGCTGCTGCACTCCTTAGGCAGGAGCCATGTTCCCCCAGCAGCACCCATGCTCCTGGTAAAGCAGCTATAGGTAAGGTTTAGGCAAGAAATGTTGTGATCCATTGCACTTTCCTGTAACAGCACCAAGGAAGGGTGATTTTGGAGCCATGAGAAAGTGTTTCAGGCTGACTCAGCAGTTTTGTGATGGAGGCATTGGGAAATACGGATTTGACACCTAACTCTGCTACAGCACTGTGTGACCTTTAGCAAATCACCTTGCCATGGTGTTCCTTGACCTCCTGAAGTAAAATGCCAGTAACACTTCCTCGGTCATGCTTGTCTTTTTGGATTGTCACCTTTCCAGGGTAGGGAATGAGGTTTCACACTGTGCCAAGCAGCTGCTGTCTGGAAAGAAACAACATTCAGAGCTATGATAAATGACCTTAACATTCATTACATGCTCATTGCTCTAGACTTCCCACTGCTCACATATCCCCTGCTAGGGACAGTGACAATAAATACAGT
The DNA here is from genome assembly GCF_000695765.1 of Mesitornis unicolor. Taxonomy (NCBI): domain Eukaryota; kingdom Metazoa; phylum Chordata; class Aves; order Mesitornithiformes; family Mesitornithidae; genus Mesitornis; species Mesitornis unicolor. The sequence goes on from NW_010169034.1 coordinate 3,040, forward strand.
CCGTTGTTCTGTTATAATAAACATATTCCCTGATATCTTGAAGAGTCTCTTGGTTTCTCGTCATGTCTCCTTCCCTGCTGTGCCGCCGAGGATAAGCTGCAAGTGTTGGAGAGGATGAAGGCTGTAATTTTTTTCTCCATCAATGTATGACAGCTCTTATTATTTTCTGACAACCTATACCTACATTTAGGCACACACTGCCTTGGCTACCAAACCCAGCTGATCTCCATTAATTCACATGGCTTCACACACAAGCAGGGACAAAGTGGTCCCTACCTTTCCTGTGGACTGAGAACTCTGTCTGAAGAGACTATAGTCTATTCTGAGTTCCTAGCTTGTAGGAAAGCCACAAACTCACATTGTCTTCACTAGGATCTGAATCTGTTTCCCTGAACTTGAGGTGAGCTCTGATCTAATGAAGGGCCCTAACAGAGCTTCACCAGAGCAAGGTCGGGGCATCTTGCCATAGCTCTCCCATGAGTGTTGCTGTCCTGTTGCCCAGCAAAGGTGGTTCAGACTTTTGCCACTGAGACATCCAATGGTTCATCACATAATGGTCTGGGCTCATGATTTCAAAACTGCTGCCCCACATCCTGGGGACAGCTTAAGGTGCAGTGAAGCTGCAAATCTCACCTCCTGCCATCTCCAGCCAGCCTTTCCAAACAGCCTTTCTACAAGAAATGCAGAGCAGCCTGGACACATAGGAAACAATATTTCCCTGCAAAACCAAAAGCTTTACACTTCAAGAGCAGTTCTTGCAGCAGGAAAGAGGGAACAGGTATGAGGTTGATCAGGTTGCACTGCTGAAGGTGTCCACACTGATGAGGGCAACACGTAAACAGGAATACAGTAAGTAGAGAAAAAAAGCTCATCAAACCTTCCTGTCCCACCTCAAAGAAACTCCCTGGCTCTTCCCAGAGCAGACCGAGGAAGAGGAAGGCTGAGATGCTGCTGCATGGCAGGAGAAAACACTGTGCGGGAGTTTTCTTCTCCCATACCTATCCATGGCCAAAGAGGCTCACCAGTGGGTCAGGTCTGTGGCTTGCTTTGAAAGCTCCTTGGACTCCTCCATCCCTGTTGGCAGACATCCATGCATTCCAGCCCTGGAGGTGGGGTTTAAAAGCTTGGCTTAAGTTAGGTCTCTAGCCTTCTTCTGCATTGGATGGAGAGAAATAGGCACCTGCATAGAGCAAATTGTCTGCCCTTATTTAGCTAGATCTTTTTTTTGGAGTGAGAACTTCTACAGCAAGCTGAGTGTCTTCAGAGCTTGTGCAAATTAATAGGATTGTCCAGAGCTCTGCGTTGGCCTGTACTAAGATAGAAACTCGAAATGATGCTTTCTCTGATACTCTATAAATATAGAAACATAAAATGGCTGTGTTGGATCAGACTCAGTGACCTGTCTTATCGTGCTGAAAGGTGGTTGGTTGTCTAGGGAAGGCATTACAGTGGTACTTCACCAGAATATATTCCCATGCTTCAACACTTTGCAGTTCAGGCACTTCCTACCTGAAGATGAGGTCCTTGCATTTCCTAACCCCTGCTGAGTTTCCTCTCTATGAACCCATCCTGCCTCCCTACAAGTGAGGAGATCCCCAGCACATCTCCACTACTGGTAAAGCACCTCCACCTCCTCTGGTCTGCTTTGAACCTGTTGCCTGGCAGCTCCACTAGATGTCCATTGACTAGAAGACCATTTACATGAGTGTAAACATAATTTTCATACACACACAATATAATTTGGTCATATTTGAGCATCATTCACTTTGCTGAAGGAAGTCCAATCTTGGTTCTGCTTTGTGTTAGCTTTGACTCCCTCCACTTTCTCAGAGTTCAGGCACTTACCCTGTGTGTTTCAGGATCACAAATTGTGGTAGCTCTGAAGTGGTTGAGTGAGGTGTGGGTTCTCCCTCTGAAATGACACAGCTCAGCTCTGCTATTTACTTTAATTAGATATAAATTCAGCACCACTGGAATGGTCCAAGGGCAGATTAACCATAGGTCTTGACCTGATTTGTCACTGTTTATTGCGAATGTGGACCAGCCACGAGGTGAGAGCTTTGCTTTGTCAATAAATCTCGGATGCAATGGGCTGCAGGAAAAGGAAAATTATCTGAGAAGCCTGGGTGGACACTGGAGAAAGCTTCCGCTCTCCTACGGTAGCCAGTTGACTGGATCAGGCCTATGGTGTTTAATTCACAAATGCGCAATCTTTAGCTCCTTTTACTTGTCCTCAGGCAGTCTCATAGATACCACCTGAAGTATATTAGAGCCTGGCTGATTATGGGTCTGCTCCAAAGCCCTCTGAAGTCAGTGGGAGTCTTTCCCCTGACTTCACTGTGTTTGGGGCAGGCCCTGGATGAATGTCCCTCAGGTTAGGCAGTTTAATCATCCATTCTGCAGTACACAAAGCAGATCACATACACTTTTAGCCTGCATTGTATGGTGTTATGAAATGAGAAGATTATTTGATATGATTCAGAGATAGTTCAGGCATAAGGTAAAAAAAAAAAAATACCTTTGAAGTTTTACATTACACTTCAGTTATTCCTTGAGGGGCAAATTCTCGTCACCTTACCCAGGTGAATATTGGGCTCGGTAATTTGGTCAAAAACATTCCATCAACCTTCTTTTTAATAGAAAATGTTGGTGAGGGGTGTTCAACCTGATGGAGACTTCAGCCAAAAAGAAGCAAAAAGAAAAGGTATATCCATACTTTTTCTTCTTTCAGAAATCAGAGAAAAAAATTATTGTTGAGAACAAAAATCTGGTTTGGAAGAATTTTCTAACAGGACAATAAAAGCAGTCTTTTTTTTTTTGCCACAGCCTAAGGAGAACAACCATCTTCCAACAACTTCAGTATCCATCTGGCACAGTTATTTCTAGCTGAGGCATCAGCCATGCATGTACCATCAGCCAGGTCTGACTCGCTTCTTGCCTCTCTTGGGTCAAGCTACAAAATGAGGCTTAGCCCCTCTTATTTTATGTGCTATCAGAACAAGAACAACAGGACCACGTCTCATGAACAAGCTGGGCATGATTTAGGCACATTGCATCCAAAGTCAGGTGAGACCTGCAGGGCTCATGGGGCCTTATCTCAAGAAGTCTGATGAAGATTTTCTATTGCTAGTAATACAGTGACAGCAAGAGCAGGGTACCTGTAGTCTCCTTGAATGCTACTACATCTTTTGAAATATTCCTAAAGATTTCATGGAAAAATCACCCTCAATCAGCATTAAAAAAAAGACAATAAAACCTTCTGTATAGGCACAATATATGGTGGGCAACTTTCATGGTCTTTGTGAGTGACAGCACAAATCAAAAGCCTCCTCCTTTGGAGGAGATGCAAACAACAGCCCATGGCCAGTGGCAGTAATTGAAGCCCTACTTCCAAAAGAGTTGGCGGGCGATGAAACCCAGTGTGGATGGCTGTGTTCTGCCTCTTGAATCCCCTCCCACCGCCCCGCAATATACTGGGTGTTGCTGGGGGTGGGGGGATTTAACTTTACTGGCACCAGAGTTTCCTTTGTTGATGGGAGCTGGGTCTCCTTTAGGGGACTGGGCCGATCCAGCTGTACTGGCAAAGCCTTTGTACTGTGGAGCAGCTCAAGTGCAGACCTGCAGTGGGTGCCTGCCTGAACCTCTGCTGGCGTGTCGATAAGGCCAGCGCTGAGCAAAGTTGAACGACCCCGTGCTGGAGAAGTGCCACACGTAGGATCCAGCAAGCATCTGTGTTACTGATCCAAGGCGGCTCTTGAAATGCCTTTGGACTCTACTTCTCTTTCAGTAGTTGTGTCTGCAGTCCTCAGTTGGAAAAGCCACAGTCCCTGGCGGGGAGCGTGGGAGGGTACAGGGCAGAGGCACCAGACAGTTGTGCTTGCAGTCATCAGCACAACCATGATTTCACATCACGTACCACTGTGCTCCATCAGTCTTGCCCAGTTGAGGTGGTATCTTTCTAGATGCCTTAGTGTCCAGCAGCCAGGATCTGCGGGGTCCACACTACTCACCATGAGATCACTGTTCTCTCAAAGCCAGAAGTCGTCATTTTACGGGGCGATTCCTATGGCTGCCAAAACAGAAAGGATGGAGGCCTGAAGTTTGTGGGTCTCTCCAAGGGAAGGACATTTCTCCGCTAACTTCACTAGGATCAGGCTATGCTCTGAGCTGCTGGGATATCACCTGGCCCAGGCTGGGAAGGGGCTCATTGTCATGGAGAACTGCCCATCCCAGGCATGGCCTTGGCATTTAGAGGGGAATGGGGGCTCTCAGGGTGGGGCCAGCAGCCTAATTGCCTTTGTCTTCCCTCTCCTTCAACGGGGGATCCACAGTAAATCCCCAAAGCCCATGACAATAGCTCTGCTGCTTTTAAGTGCCTTTCATTAAACTCAATCCCCTTGCCCTCCCTCTCTCCACGTTTGCTAAAAGAAGAGTCTCTTTTAATGACAAAAGGAAACCTAAAAGGCTGCCATTAGCTCATTCACTTGGCTCCTCTCTGCAGACTAGGTGTCTATTTGCTGAAATCTACTCTCAAGTGTTCCTTAAGCAGGTCGTTTTATGGTGAGCACATCAGCTTTTGGGGTGATGTGTCGGCAGGAGGGGCCTCAGGTCCTGGTTCCAGCTAAGGGCTCACTTTCCCTGGAGGGAGCAGAATTTGGTGCTGATGGCAGGAAAGGTGCACTGGGCGCAGTGCCAAAACCTCCTTAGAGCCCACCGTCACCCCTCAGGAGAGGGGCTAGAACACTCCAGTGGGTTCCCTGGCTCTGCGCTGGCATGTTCTGGCTATGCCACCACCCAACGGATGTGGCATGAGCAGGTCTGTTGGGCCATGGGATGTTTGCTGAGGACAGGCTGCCAGATGCAGACCACACAGCAACACAAATTTGCCACTGATTCGAGATTCTCACGAGCAAACATTTGTGGGTACTGTCTGTAGAAACATACATCTGATGGAAATGGCAGAGGGTAAATCCTGAACCAAATCTGATTGGAAGAACTGGACACATGCAAGGGTCCCACACGGGCCCACTGCTTGCTGAGGTCTGATGACATGCTGGTGGAGCAGAGAACGGGTGCAATGGTAACTTAGATACCTGAGTAAGCAGTTCCTGGCTTACTTAAGGACTGGCTTTTAATCTTCTGAAGGTGATGGGAATCCCTCTACCATTTTCAGAGCAAACTCAGCAGTCTAAAATCCAAATAAAGCTATTCCACATCTCATATGACTGAACCCAAACAGGACAAGAGTGACCACCGCGGCTTTTTGCTAATGGCAGCCTGCCCTTTCCCTCCCATTCTCACTACCACTGCATAATCTGAGATGCAATTAAAAACCAAGACATGGAGGAATTACCCCTAAAGCCAAGAAGATGGTATCAGTGCTGGGAAGGGGTGAGAGAGAGGGGGATGAGGCAGGAGTTGCCACCCACTCACTGGTCTCAGCTATTGCACAAATAGGGGTTGGCCAGCGCTGGGGAAAGTACTTGGTCCCAATCCCGAGCACATGGAAGTCATCTGACGTTTCGTCATGGCTTCATTATATTTTGGATCAGGCCAGCGGTTGGCCTTGCATCACTCGCTGTGTGTTATGCAGGTAGCCAGAGAAGAGGCGCTGCATCGCACTGCCAACAATTTTGTTTTCCGAATAGCCTGCAGGGATGGCCTTACATCATGGCAGATGCATATATGCTAAACAGCTGCAATTTCATGCTTAACTTCATTATTGATGCTACATTCCTCATGAAGACATTTATTTTTACACTTTACCCGCTCACAGCACCCAACAGACAGCTTATGCAAGCGGCAAGAATTGGGAGCTGATGGTTTTGATGAATTGCTGCTCTAGGATGGAGTCTCCTTTCCCCATCACTAGCTGCTGGCTCCAACTCCCCAACGACTCTGCCATTTTAAGCAGGTGCAATCCTATCCAAAAAAAACCACCCTAATTTGCAAAATGGATCGAGCCAACAGTCAGACTCAAGACTTGGTACCGCCTGTTAGCTAGCACCACACTGGAACCAGCCCCACTTCTTCTACTTTTGCGAGCTTTTATTTTTGTTTTACTAAACCAGGCTGAAAAAGGCTGGTTGTAATTCAGACCAGGGATAAAAACAAACAGACAAAACCAAACAAACACAAAAGCCCAGAGTGCCCACTCTGCACAGTGAGGCTACGAGAGGCTGCAAATCGGCTCAGATGCATCTCCTTTGGGCTCAGGGTAGTTTTTTTCCTTTTACTACGCAGATGAAATTGTTCATAAATCTTTGCGCCTTTTATCCCAAACCACGTAAAAGCAAAACCTGCCTCCCACAGAGTTTTAAAATACCTCAAAAGTACTGAGGAACAACCAGGCAAAAAAATCTAACAATTGTTAACATTTTATTCCCAACAGCTGTTCAGCCTGAAAAGTTTCATTAATACACTAACAAACAAAAACAAAACCAACCAAAAATTCAAAACAAATAAAACAACAAAAAAGAAGGGGGAAATGAAGTAAAATAAACTTTAACAAAGTTTAAAACACATTATAAATAAGTACAGCTCCAGAGCATAATTTACAAATATAAAACCACATAGAAACATATGTACAGAAGAGTTACATTACGTACAAATATGTATAAAAATACCCCAGCGTTTATTCTCGTGCTAAAGCTGCATGGCTAGATTATCTTTGGTACTAAGCTCAAGGAAAAAAGATCCGTTTTACAAGAAACGGCCCTGGCCATACAATACGTCATGCACAGGAAGACCAGAGTGAACCTCCGTGGGTTTCGAGGAGGTTTTGGGTAGGTGTTTACCCGCTGTATCCCCTCCGTGCATTGCATATTGCAGGATTAGGGCACAAAGCAAGGGCTTACAGAGGCAACTGCTGGCAGAAGAGTTTTTTAATACATTGTACAAGGCACTTCATAAGAAATCTCTTCATTTTTTTTTTCCTGCTCTCTTCTAAGACTCACTGGATGTCTACACTTGGCTCCTGCTGATATCGCTTTACAGTTATAGTTTTTAAACTTCTTATTCTACATTCAGAATGAGAAACCTCTGAAAACATTAATTCAGTTCACTTTCGTCTGCAGAATTTAGACAGCGAGCCATCTAAACCACCTAACATTTTCCAGGATGGGGAAAAGACTTTGCATCTGCCTTCTGCTGGTGCTTAAGGGGTGTTCTTATTTTGAAAGGTGAGAAGATCAGTCTTCCTGGAGGAACTCCTGGGAAGCGTCCACATTGAAATGCTGTTTGCAAAAGCATAGGGTCCGCCGTGCCACCAAATACACCTGCAACTCCCGTTCCCTTTGCAGCGCTCGCCGGCCGACTGCCCCAGCACCCTACACCTCTGTCCCATCCCGAGTGTAGATGAGGCTGTTAACCGTGAAGTTGTAGTAGTGGTTGTACTGGGCTCCCTGGCTGCTGCTGCTGGGATGGAAGGAGCTGTAGTAGGCGGGGGAAGGTCCCGCAACCCGCTGCAGCTGATCTGGTGAAGGCACCTCCTGAGAAGAGCTGCTGGACGGGGTGAAAGTGCCACTGCTCAGCTGTCCAGCAGAGAAGTTCCTGTGGTGCAGGTCACTGCCGAGCCCCCCTGTCAGCCGGCTGCCGCCACTGCTTAGGGAGCTCATGCCGCTGAAGAAGGTGCTGAGGCAGCTAGGGGTGGATGAAATGATACCGGAGGGAGAGGAGCTTTTGGGATGGTCCCTGGCAGAAGGCGAGGGGTCCAGCTCTGGAGGTGGGCTGTTTCCACACGGTTTGCCTGTGGCTGGGATGGGTCGGTCTTCCTCGGCCTTCAGGCCCCCCAGAGAGGAGGCTGCAGATGCGGTCGCAGGGGCGTTGGGCTCAGAGCGCCGCTTGCGTTTGCGACGGAAGTTCCCGTTGTCAAACATCTTCTCACAGTTGGGATCTAAGGTCCAGTAGTTTCCTTTCCCTGGTTGAAAACAGGAGAAACAAGAGAGAAAGTCAAATTCTGTGACAGTGAACCCCACCGCAGACAGATAAGCAATACCCATACCTTGCCTGATCGGCATAAAACCCAAATGTCCCTGACACCTGCTTCTCCTCTCTCTGTACAAGGACCAAAAATCTGGTTCCGGGACATCATCACCCCCACCTCTCCAATGCCCAAGTGAACCTGAAGGCCACATGGAGAACCTCCCTACTGCAGAGCATAGACTGGATCCCAGAGGATCTGCACCTCCATCTCTGACCTGGCTGAAGGGAACGTGAAGCAGAGCTCCCCTTGCTCCAGCTGCCCCACAGCTAGCAAAGGCACTTGCGGCCACATCAGTGGAGGATGATAAGGTGATGCCCATGCCATGGCTTTTCTCAGAAGAGAGGGTGGAAAGGTGGGCTGGTGCACCCAAGCACACCGAGGAAACAGCAGGACGGCAGCGCTGAGCTGTGGGGACGTAGTGTGAGGGGACTGTGGTGGCATTAGCTGTCCCTACACGTCTCTTGGCCGTGCCCGACAGGGGCAGTGACCCCACAAATGTCCCCGCAAAGTCTCCAGACCGGCATGTCCCCTCTCGGCCGGGACGGACCTGCATCGTTCCGGCGTGCCTCCGCCCTACGCCCACTCCCGGGCACCGGCTGTGCCCCGGGGCCAGGTCG
>NW_010169035.1:0-6727 GCF_000695765.1 Mesitornis unicolor
AGGGTGCGGGAGAAAGGGGGGGCGGAGGGCTGGGGGATCCCCCGATCGGGGAGGGCCGGTTTCCCGCCCAATGGGCGCCCCGCTGAGGTGATGGGGTAGGACCGTGCCGCCGCCGCGGCCGCTAGCGGGGCGGGAGGGTGCGTATCTCCGTCTCCGGTTTCTTTTTGGGGAGTAGAAGGGAGAAACCTTGTGCTTGCTCGCAAATCGCAATCGTTGCGTGAAGCTTTCTCACCCGGGACGACCGTGAGCTGAGGGAAAGCTCTGAGGTTCAGCCGTTAATTTTAGGTCCATCTGCTTGTTTTTACCTAATTTCTCCTCCGAAGGAAAGCCTGTGAAACCACCTCACAGGTTTTCCTTGCGGGTTTTAAAATGCTGTGGATGCCGGGGTTTTGGTGTTTTGGGGGGGAAGGGGGTTTGGCACTTGAAGAACATTCACCTCCAGACCACTTCTAAAATAAATGCTAATGTGTTTGTATCTCTCCGGTTATAGTGTGAAGAAAGGTGTTTATGGTGCTTGCCTACTCACCCTATGAACAAACAGGTCAGTACCTAAAATAAGTGGGTGTGATGTTTCAAGTAACGTGGGGAAGAGGAATTTCAGCATATAATATACACTCTATGTGTATTTAACCTAGTTAATCTCAAATATTGGTGGCATGAAGAAGTTTAGTCCATTTTTCTTTGCAGGCAGGAGTTCCTTTTGCTTGAAGTAAGGTGTAGAAAGTGATCATTCCAGTATGTTCCTGTATGGCCCAGTGTACTTAACTGGGTGTGGAAGATACAGATTTATGACATTTCTTGCTTCAGGATGATGATGTTTTAATAATGGAATGCAAATGCTTTTTGATACTTGATTAAAATATTTTATTTGACTTTTTTGTCAACACGTGTGCAGTGTTATCAAGAGTTACTTAGGACACAACTTTGTTTCAACTGTGAAGTGAATGAACTCTTTGGTATCTCTACAGGTTTCAGTGAATGGGCAAGGATGACTGTATGGCCTGGTATGTGTGTGTGACTTGGATGAGTGTAACTAAAAGTAAATACAACCCTGTGCTACTGATCCAGTTATGTGGAATCTTGTAGCGTCTTGCACAATTCAGATAGCAAAGATGTGAACTGTGTGATGACTTCAAGAGGGCATGGAGTGCAAGGTGCCCTTCTAACACAGATGTTGTTGCTTAAATCAGGATTTACTGATTATTCCCTGATGAAATTGACCTGATTGGCAATAGGACAAGATTGTATGAGGAGTGTCTTAAGAGATGCTCCCTTACCTAATATGTTCCCTGTGAAAAAAGTATTTTTGAAGAATGAAATAATCTCTGGTGAAGACAAATCTCAGTACTAGGGAACCACATGAGAAATTCAACAAACCAAGATCTGAGTGTCCCCTTTACAAACAGGTACAGCAGAAAATATTTCAGCAGTTATCATGGGTGTTCTTAAATGTTTACAGTTTAATAGTGGTTATTGCTTTGCTGTTTAGTAATGCTTTAATTTTTAAAAAAGTCATTTGCCCTGAGTCGTTTTTTTCTTTGATAATGACTTATTTTTTTCAGCGCTGAACATCAGTGCTTTGATCCAGGAGTGACTGGTTATTAGGCTGTTATCACCAGGAGTGATTAAGTTGCCAGCAGATAGTTCTCTTTCAGCCACTTCATAATTATAAATAGCTCCATGTACAGTAGAAAGATAAAGTGTTTTTCTCTCCATAAAGACAAGTGTTTTATCCAGATGGTTAATCATAAATTTATAGTTAAAATCTGTCTCTTTTTTAAAAAGAATTGATTTGTATAAATGCTCCTAATTAGTATACCCTGACATCATCCACAGGTTACAGTGAGAATTCATCTTAGGTGATAACGTATTTTCTAATAGTAAATTTTAGATTTCAGTCTGTCATTTATGCATTGTGTACATGATGTTTGAATACCTCAGGATAGTAAAGCAATAGGCAGCAGTAAATAAATCATCAATGTGACTGATGATTAAACTGGCTGATGGTTAAGATAATAAAGCTATTACCAAGCCAAGACAAGAAAGTATTGGAAGAGTAGATTGGCAGTAAACAAGGAGCCCATATGGACTTAGAAAAGGGGTATAATGAGTGTAAAAAAAAAAAGACATTCTAGAAGTGAGATGTGTCAGTATGAAATGAAGAGTTTCCAAAAGCCAATCTGAGATGGATTTTACAGCAGAAATGGGAAGACAAAGCAGGAAAGCAGCAGTGGTGGGTAAAGCTCAGAGTGAAGCTAGTCCCAGAACAAAACAAATAACTTGCTTCTCTTTTGAGTGTGAACATAGCTGTTGAACTATGGATACACAGGCTGAAGAATCCATAGGGTTTAGAATACAGAAACTGTGAAAAAGCATTTCTGTGTTCTCCCTCAGCCCTCTGGCTCTGTTTGGAGCTAAGGAGAAGACCATGTGTTGCAGGTACAATGGGGCTGACCCAGTGTGCTGTGGCCATGGAATGTAGACCACCTTTTAGCTCCTGTCCTCAAGACCGATTGGTATTGGCAACTGCTGAAACAGCAGGGCAGTCCTGAGCAGCCCATGGTTTACTCCACAACCAGTATGGAAGAATTAGGAGATGGGAGTCAAGATAGATCACACCAGGCTAACTTGATATTTCTATGCCAAAATAACTCGTTGAATTCTAGACACTTGAATTCTAGAAAACCTTTCTAGAGGATATGGACATACAAAAAGCCTTATCATCAGTATGCACGTTTCATGTCATCTTTGTGTTTGTCTAAGATAACTACACTTGAGATTTACTTACATTTAGTAATTTTTCATGGTAAGATTTATGTTTTACACAACATGTTTTCTGTATAGTGCAGCGATAATAATAGGATTCACATTAATATGCACACACACATGCACACAAACATACTTCACGAACACATCAACAGTTAGAAGAAAGATGCCTACTTTAATGTTTGTAAAACCTTTGTTTCTTGCTGAAGCAGCCTGTATCTGTCCTATCAAGACACCCTACTTGCATCAGTGACAGAAACCTCCAACTGTGCTCAGCAGTCACCAACACTGTGTCTGCACGGCTGTGGCTGCGTCTATGTTGTTGGCGTACGTGGGATTGTTGAGTGCGCGCTAGCCCCTGCCTGTCCATTGCTCTCATTTCCTGAGGCAATGGGATGTGGTGAACATGCATCTACATGTAGACATCGTGGGAAATGAGCAGACTGGCACCTGAGGGTGAAATCTGGCATTCATTAGCATGACAATATAGACACACCTCTTCTAGACAATAAAAGGTTAGTGGTAGCAAAACACTAAGTAGTTCTTGAGGAGAGCACAGAATTTTCATGTAGCATAATCTAGCTGATGAAATGAGATTTTATGAGGAGTCTCAACTGATTTAGGATTTCAGGCCTTAAGGCAGAATCACTAAATTTTTTCATATTCTGTAAGTGTTTCCCTTTTTCTTGTTTCAGGATGCTCACCAGAACCCCAAGTGTCATTGCAAAAGTGTTCCTTCTTCTAAGCGTAGTTCTTGTCATTGCTATAACAGTGATTCAGATAAATCAGCAACAGATCCTCTCCCCAGGGCTTAAGGTAAGTCTTACAATTAAGGAAGGAGATCAGTGTGTTTAACTGATATTTAAAATGTCTCTTTCTAAACTAGTTTTTATGGAGTGATTCAAATGAGCTTACAGCCATAAATCAATGTTTAATCACATCTTCATCATGGGAAAACTGAAGCTGAGAGCAAATGAGAGTTGGTTAAGATCACGGAGTCAGTGGCAAAGCAGGAAGAGCATTCCTTGATTCCCTGATTCCCCTATTCTCTCTCTGTGATGCCTATCACGTAATGTCTTCTCCAAGACTGAGAGGCCAAAGGAGAAAAATGCCCCTGCTTTTTTATTTTTTGCCAGAGATTGGAAGTAATTTTGAAGTGGGAAATATCTGCAGTTTAAATTTTGCCCCCAAGGACAGCTAGGAATTTGATGCTGAAATCTTTGTAAACTGCTCCTGTGTATCAAAAGCATTTGGGCTGCAAGTGTGCACTTTCTATGATTTACCACATGCTGGGGCTTGCTAAATATTAACAGAAGCCAAGTGGCCTCATGAGGAGGGGCAGAACAAACTGGAACAGACAAGCTGGAAATACTCTGGAATTCAGGCTTTACTTTATGCTGCTGGAGTATGTGTGCAGGTCCTTCAATGAGATGTAGACAACTGAGGACAAAGCTGTAGAAATTAGCTTTCTAGAGAAGCTGTGCAGTCTGGCATTTTGAGTTCTCTGCTTTTTCCCACGATAGCTACAAGTATATAAACCTTGTCAGATCTTTCTTTGAAGTCCTTTCTACCTTTCCCTCTGTGTGTTTAACTGGATAGTTCACATACTGATAGCGACAGGCTAATATCTCATTACACTTCATGGGATTATGAACACCTTTGGCTTTGTCTGAGTCACTTGTTGGTGTATGAGTCAGACAAAGGGATAAAACTGTATTGTGATAACCAGTTTTATGTGTTTGTGTGGTGTGGCAGGGTGTGTGTGCTGGGCTCTTGAGGACACAGTGCCTCTAGAAAAGGACTAGAAACCAGAAATCTGAAGCTTTTCTGGGTTAAAGTTGTCTCCTGGTCTTCTTTGACTAATCTAGTCCACTGACTAAATGGTTAGTTCTTGGGTATTAAGGAGTGACCAGGCCATTATCTCTTTCCACTGGTGTTTGAGTAGGGATGATGGAAATCCTCAGTGGGAAAGTTGAAGTAGAGCAGAAAGGAGGCAGAAAAAGATGTGTTCTTTAATAGCTGCTAGCCCAGGATAAAGGTTTGTCTGTGCTCTGTCCCACGCAGTGCAGTTCAAAGCAGGAAGGCATTGCTTGTCATTAAAGGGCAGGCAAAGGTGATCTAACTTGCAACTTAGGCAGAAGTGTAACATCACTGGAGAATTTTAATTCAACCAGTTTGTCTTAGGCAGCAGGCTGACATGAGGCATGTAGAATTTCTCTCACCCTCTTAAAATGCTGCATCCTCTATAATTTATGTTTTTTAATTAAAGATTAATCTTAGTCCTAACATCTGGCACACTTCTCACTGACCACCACTTCATCAGGCTGCATGGGCCAGTTCACAAAGAGTGAACTCACACAAGTTCTGAAGAGCTTGAAGAGTCATCCTGAAATGGGCCCAAGAATCCTTTTCAAAAACAAGCATCTCTTTTAGAGAAAACAAGAGGCTGTATAGGAAAAATAGGAGGAGGAGGAATAAGAAAATAAAATTGTCAGCCACACACTGGTTCAGATAAGTGTACCAGTACTCTTTGAGATGGAAATCTGTTACTTTCAGGAAGGAGTCTGGGAAATGCACGGGTGGATGGCAGTAGGTAAAAAAAACCCCACAGTTAGCTGAGGTAAAAATAACTCCGTTATCTTCCAGCTCTACTTGGGCACGATAGTTAGCTCTAAAAGTAGCTGAGTTAAAAGCTTATGGTTGGCACTTTGAGCTGACAGAGACTAGGTTTAGTTAACAGCCCTTCAGCAGACTGACCATTACTGAATTATGTGTGTCCAGAGTGCTCATCTCTCTTTCAAGGAGGGGGAATCCACTCAAAGTATCTAAAGTAGTTACTTGAATGGAACCTGATGACGTAGTGGTTTGATAGTATCTGTGAAGCCTTTCACCTTTTAGTTGATCAGGGTAAGTATCATCTGGATAAATATAAATGAAATTTTCATTATCTAACAGTCCTCTAGGAAACAGACTAGACTGCTGTTGCTGGTAGTTCTTTGGGGACCAGGAGTTTGTAGGATTACAGTGGAAGCCAGGAACTAATGAGATGTGGAAGCTGACTATGGTTTGCCAACTGAAGCAGTGATCTTTCTTGGTCAGACTTGAGGCTCCCCAGGGAGACAGTGGGATGAAATTTATTGGGCTGCTGCAGAGGCCAATGCTGCTTTGCAGCCAGATGGAGACTCTCATTTTTCAGTGTTGTTAGGCTCCTGGGCATCTGTCTTTTTTAAAAGAAAAAAAGGTTGACATAGAAATGAACCCTACATTGTGTGATTCCTACCAGTTAGATGATTTTGGAAGCGAGGGTCAGCTAAACGTACTTTCAGGGATCATAAAAAGGAGAAGCAAAATTGGCGTTTTCTTCCCTTCGTGCAGTTTGCCTTCTCAGTTGCTACAGTTTTCTGCTGCCATAAAAGATGTGAAAGGGGGAAAGACTGGTCTGGTGAGCAATGGAATGAGATGGAGAAACCTGTACTTTAATCCCACAGAGAGTCCAAGTGACCTGGGGCAAGTCACTTAAATATTTCTCATTTATTTCATAAATAAACATGAGGTAGTATTGATCCTTTTTCCCTCTATTGTCTCATGCTCTGGCACAGCCTGTTCTCAGTGCAAACTCTCAGGTGGACTCCCTAAACCACTCAAAGGGAGAGGTTTATGGGGTAATTAGGAAAGAACCAGACTTGTTACATCATTCTCACTGTGGGCTATTATGTTCTTTACCTCTTTGCTTGCAGCTTTATGGATCCCTTGTGCATCCTTGAATCTAAAGCCTGTGCTTAGGTATCAAACCCTTCTGTGTCCAGGGAGTGTAGCTGAGATAATGGGAAATGAACTGGCTGCAAAATCAGGTCCTGGCACAGTGTTATCTATGTGTCAGTGTGGATTTTGAACCCGATACTGAAAGGAGATGAGCATTCTATAGGGCCCATTATATAGGGCTATTGTCAGAGGGTGTAGG
>NW_010169036.1:0-309 GCF_000695765.1 Mesitornis unicolor
GCAAACCCAGAAGCCCTTGATTTGCCAGCCAGCAGCACGATTCTTCTTCAGAGAAAAGCAAGCACTTGCAAAGGAGCTGTTAAAATGATGGTGACTTTCTGCTTAGTGCAGGCGCTGAGCTGGCAAGAGTAAGTGTGAGAAAGCCATCCAGAGCATTTGGGGGCAGCAGCTTCTTTGATGGGACTGAAACATAAAACGCTGCAATTGCCCCCATGGCCAGAAAAGTGAAGAGATCCAGATCAGCTCCAGTGCAGCAGCACAGCAGCAGGTTCAGGAGATGAATTCAAAAAAATTGAAATTATCAACATT
>NW_010169037.1:0-5617 GCF_000695765.1 Mesitornis unicolor
TATATATATAAAAATCCAGAATCTGAAATCTAAGCATGCATTCCTGTATCTATGAGTGTTATTTTTATATGTTTCTTATATATATATAAGAAACTTCAGAATCTGAAATTTAAGTATGTACTGAGGAGAACCATGGGAGAGGAAAATGGTATCGAATTGTCAGGACTTGCTGATGTCTGGAATTGTTCTCTCTCTCGTAGCTCAGCGCTCTTTGCAAACACTTGGACAACGTATGGGAAGAGAATCGGGGCTGCGTGGTCTTATTTGCCTGGATGCAGTTTCTGAAGGAAGAAACTCTGAGTTACCTGAACATCTCCTCCCCGTACGAACTAAAACTGTGCCACCAAGGGAGCGGGCAGAGCAGGACCCCTCTGGTCCCTCCCGATGCCGAGGACGGCGGTGGCGCCGCAGGCTCTGCCGCAGCCGAGGAGGAAACCGTGGACGGGAGAGCAGTGCAGGACGTGGAGTCGCTGCCCAGCCTGATCAGGGAAATCCTGGACTTCGATCAGGCTCAGCGCAGGAAGTGCTTCAACAGCAAGATGTACTTGTGCAACATCTGCTTCTGCGAGAAGCTGGGCAGCGAGTGCATGCACTTCAATGAATGCAGCCACGTGTACTGCAGGGCGTGCCTGAAGGACTACTTTGAAATACAGATCAGGGACGGCCAGGTCCACTGCCTCAACTGCCCCGAGCCCAAATGTGCTTCTGTGGCTACTCCTGGCCAGGTAATCGAGTGTGCGAGCCGGGGCAGTACCGTTCTGCTAAGTTACCCCTAACTGCAGAGGATGAGGTGTGGTTTTCCGTGGTGAGCACTGGGAACATAGCTGGGGAAATTGGGGTTTTTTCATGCTCTGAGCCACCCAGAGGCACTGGAGTTAATCCTGGATCACTTGGCATGTATTTTGCCCACTGTGTTAGTACTGGCGTTGGTCAGAGGCCTGAATTCATGTCCCATTGCATTTGACGCTGCATCCTTTTAATCTGATGAATTATTATTGACAGGACATGGGGCAATGGTCCCAAGCTGGAGCATAGAAGGTTCAATCTGAATATGAGGAAAATCTTTGTCCGTGTGAGGGTTATGGAGCATGGCCCAGGCTGCCCAGAGAGGTTGTGGAGTCTCCTTGTGTGGAGACACCCAAAGCCCTGGCCGTGTTCCTGTGTGACTGCTCTGGTGATCCTGCTGTGGCAGGGGTTGCACTGGGGGAGCTTTCCAGGTCCTTCCAGCTCCTCAGATTCTGTGATTATTAAAACAGCATTCCTAGGAGCGTTTTCATGACCTATAAAGTGGATTCATCCCAGTTGTAGGTACTTTGTCATCGACTTACTGGGGTTTTTTGCTGCAGTTAGCAGGCCCGGGGTCTCAAACACACATAATCTTATTTGGCTTGTTGTTCAGGTCAAGGAGTTGGTTGGGGAGGAGCTGTTTGCACGTTATGACCGCCTGCTGCTGCAGTCCAGCTTGGACCTGATGGCGGACGTGGTGTACTGCCCTCGGCCGGGCTGCCAGACCCCGGTCATGCAGGAGCCAGGCTGCACCATGGGCATGTGCTCCTGCTGTAACTATGCTTTCTGTACTCTCTGCAAGATGACCTACCACGGGGTGTCTCCCTGCAAAGTCACTGCAGGTGAGTCCTCATTACTCGGGAGTGGAGCACGGGGCAATTCAGCCTTGTGTGAACAAGGAAGTCAGAAATGAAGCAAGGAAACTCATCACTGTGAGCTTTGGAAAAGATCAACAGGTTCATGTGGAGTAATTCTGCTGCTGGCAATTAAAAAGTGTTCCTTTGCTGGCACTCCACAGCTCGGGAGGTCCCTAATTTGCTGATTGCCAAATTCTGAGAGGTGATAGCAGGGGGAGAATAATTTTATATGTGCCTTTTTTTACCCTTTCCTGTGAATCCACTTCTTTCTGCTGTCAGAGCTGGAACCAGGTGGATGCTTCTCTCCCTGTTTGGCCTCAAAATCCTGTGACAAAGCTTTATCAAATGTGTAGTCAGAAAAAAAATATTCCTGCTTTTCAGTGTATTTTCCGTTGTAGATTTGTTCCAGCTGCACTGACTGGTCCCTTTTATAATGAGTGCAAATGTTGAATTTTGAGGTGGAGGAATTTCAATACTCTGACATTTTTCTTATGTATTCAAATGTTTTACTTGTTTTTTAATTAATGCTGTTAGTTTCCTTTGAGAACACTTTATGCTGTTATTAGCTGGACTTGTTCATTTCGTGTGTCACAAAAGCCATTTTGATTTTTTTGGTGGTTTTTTTTTTTGTTGGTTTGTTTAATTTTCCAGAGAAATTAATGGCTTTGCGAAATGAATATTTGGAAGCCGATGAGGCAACTAAAAAATTCCTGGAGCAACGCTACGGCAAACGTGTGATCCAGAAAGCCCTGGAGGAGATGGAGAGTAAGGAGTGGCTGGAGAAGAACTCCAAGTCCTGTCCGTGCTGCGGGACCCACATAGAGGTGAATCACAGAATCCCAGAACGTCAGGGATTGGAAGGGACCTCCAAAGCTCATCCAGTCCAATCCCCCTGCCGGAGCAGGAACACCCAGATGAGGTTGCACAGGAAGGCGTCCAGGCGGGTTTTGAATGTCTGCAGAGAAGGAGACTCCACAACCTCTCTGGGCAGCCTGGGCCAGGGCTCTGTCACCCTCACTGAGAAGAAGTTTCTTCTCCAATTGAAGTGGAACCTCCTGTGTTCCAGTTTGTGTCCGTTACCCCTTGTCCTATCATTGTTTGTCACCGAGAAGAGCCTGGCTCCATCCTCGTGACACTCACCCTTGAAATATTTATAAACATGAATGAGGTCTCCCCTCAGTCTCCTCTTCTGCAGACTAAAGAGCCCCAGCTCCCTCAGCCGCTCCTCAGAAGGGAGAGGCTCCACTCCCTTGATCATCTTTGTAGCCCTACGCTGGACTCTCTCCAGCAGTTCCTGTCCTTCTTGAACTGAGGGCCCAGAACTGGACACAATATTCCAAATGTGGTCTCACCAGGGCAGAGTAGAGGGGGAGGAGAACCTGTCTGACCTACAACCCCCCTCCTGATACACCCCAGGATGGCATTGGCCTTCTTGGCCACACACAAGGAGTAACACCAGCGCTGATAGAGTCGGGGTAAATGGCACCCATCAGTTGGTGCGTTTTTGAGGCAAGATCTCATTTAATGATGGCTGTTTGTTGTTCCCTCCCCACAGAAGCTGGACGGCTGTAACAAAATGACGTGCACTGGCTGCATGCAGTATTTCTGCTGGCTTTGTATGGGCTCTCTGTCGAGGGTGAACCCCTACAGACACTTCAATGACCCCTCTTCGCCCTGCTTTAACAGGTACTTGCACCTATTTCTCCTAGTGCCAGACCACTTATTTTCCTATTTTTTCTTACAGTCTCTCCTTCTTACCTTGAAATCTGTAGCTCTACAGTTTGAGACACAGTTTCTTCCTTAAATATTTACACTTACGAGGACCTGACACATTAAAAACTTCAGGAGTGATTTGGGATACAGGTTTACTCTTTAAGAACTTTTTGGTTTAAAACTCTGGACAAGCCCTCTGGGCCCATTCCTAAAAACCTGCTGTGCACTATTTGTGTGTATTCCACTGGGTTATGTGCCCATCGCTGCGAGTTACGGTGCCTGGATACAGAAGCCAAATAGCAAAGGTTACTCAATCTTCCACCCTCTGTTCTGCTGCAATCGCTGTGGCTGACAGGATTTATTATTTTCTTCTTCTTGGCCTTTCTTGTCAGCATTCCCTCTTCCCACAGCAGTATTTTTTTTACACTTCCTACCCTGTTTTCCTTTCTATTTTGCTTCTGGTGTTCTTTTTTCTTTTAGTTTAGCTTAACTCCTACCGAGCTTGACTAAGCTCATCTGTTTAAAAAAAATCACAGAATCCCAGAGCGTTAGGGATTGGAAGGGACCTCCAAAGCTCATCCAGTCCAATCCCCCTGCCGGAGCAGGAACACCCAGATGAGGTTACACAGGAAGGCGTCCAGGCGGGTTTTGAATGTCTGCAGAGAAGGAGACTCCACAACCTCTCTGGGCAGCCTGGGCCAGGGCTCTGTCACCCTCACTGAGAAGAAGTTTCTTCTCAAATTGAAGTGGAAAAAATCCCCAAACTCTTCCCTTATTTTCCTCCTTTACTTACACACTGTAGTTGCTTGCCCGGCTCTGTGTTGTCTGATTAGATTGCAAGCTGGTTTTTTTAATATACATTTTACTTTTTGTACATCCTGATGTGAAGCTTGGCTGTCTTGCAGGTTGTTTCAAGCCATGCACATCGACGGTGAGTTCTGGGAAGCTGAAGATGAAGACCAGTAGCTTCCTGGAGCACCAAAAGCTGACCAAACCAGGGACAGATGCTTTCTGTTTTTGTGGCGAGTTGGTTTGCTTTTCACCTCCATTACGTGATCTGCCTTGTGCCGTGGGATACTCGCACTTCCCAGGCTGTGGCCAAAACCAAAGGAGTCGGTTTTGCCCATCCTGTGGTCAGGATCAGCGTGCAAGGCCCTGATAATCACCTCGATAGCTACAGATGGATGCTACTGGTCAGAAGTCGGAAAATTGCTGGGAAAATTTATGGAAATTAAACACTATAAGATAAATATGGGAATGAAATACTGGAAAAATAGGAGGTGCTGCTTTTTCAAAATCAACCAACCCAAAGAAATGTTTGGGGGTTTCGTGTGGAGGATCTCGGCTCGTGCCCGCCGTGGGGTCGAGGGCAGCTTTCTTGTCGCTGTCGTTCGTGCTCTTTCTGTGACGCTGTGTGGGCAGGGAAAGCAGCTCCTTGCTCTGGCACCGACACTTCCTAACCATAGTAAAGTTAATGATCCCTTACCCCCTTCTCGCCGCCTGTCTCTGCGTCACTGAAAGCTTTGGCAGAAAATGACCAGCAGCCAGTTCCAAACATTTGAACCCGTTTGGTGGCTCCTCTCGGTGCTGCTGCTGTATTCACTTGTGTTGCCTTTTATTTGGACAGGGGTGAGTGCCGAGGCTGTGGCCAGTGAGAGGGTGAGAAGGCTCAGTCCGATCTGAAGCAGGTTTTTATGGATGCACAGTTGAGATTAACTTGAATTCTTCAAGATACTGAAAGTTCCCTTCTCAGACAACAAAGTAATTTATTTTTCACTGACTCTTCATGTAAGAAATTTGATTTAGTTTTGAATAGTTTTGCTCTGGGACTAGAGCCCTTATTTCCACTGTTCTTGCACTTCAAATAATTTAAAAAAAACCCAAATGGTTTCCCCTGAAAGCTCAGTCAGTAGTTTTGTGAGCATGAAAGGGAACCACTAATTTTTTAGAAGATTTTCCACTTGCAGAATGGTCTAAAAAATTGTATTTTGAAATTGAAACTGCATGTGCTGTGTTCAAAACAACTACCAGGGTCTGGATGGATAGCTCAGGAGCTGGAAGACTTCAGAAACTCAAGGTGAACACCTCTCACTCCGTTTGGACTGAGAGTAAATAAATCTCTACTCTGCTGTCTGGCCACAGTGAGTGCTGATGTGGTCCCTTTTGCAGAGGATGAAAGTCTGGACTGTTTTGCTTGGCAGTGATTTCAAAGATCAGGGATGCTAAGAGCAGATCTCTTGCCTTGGTTTAAGCTATAGGAC
>NW_010169037.1:5648-10475 GCF_000695765.1 Mesitornis unicolor
TAGGGAAAGTTTACATTGTGTATGGTTTAAGTTGTATTTCCTGTACCTTTCACATGCACTAAATTCACTTTAAGACAGTAAAAGGAGTTGTCTCCCTGTTTGTTGTCAGTGCGGGACAGAGCTCTGTTGTGGCTGGTGCTCGTGTCCTTGTCTGGGGGTGACAGAGACCAGACCTGGGCTGGACCTGTTCTGCTGATGGAGGTTTGGGTGTGCACCCCCTTTTAGCTGCAATCCCCACAGCAATTTCCACTCTGGCCCCAGTTTTTAACTCTGCAGCCTGAATCCAAGCTCTGTCTGCTTGCAGAGGGGGCTTTCTTCCCACTAAGCTGCCAGCACACGCTGGGC
Organism: Mesitornis unicolor; assembly: GCF_000695765.1. NCBI lineage: Eukaryota > Metazoa > Chordata > Aves > Mesitornithiformes > Mesitornithidae > Mesitornis > Mesitornis unicolor. The sequence goes on from NW_010169037.1 coordinate 5,994, forward strand.
AAGGCAGGCAGCTCTTGGAACAGTCACTGCTGTTTCCTACTTTACCACTATTTTCTGCTTTCAATACAGCTCTGGTTCTAGGTGATAGAGAAGCCCTGTGCCAAATACCAGGTCTTTCTCCTGCTTCGAAGGTTGGGTGGTTCTGTTCAGAGATGGTTTTACAGGTCCTGTTCAGCCACGCAAACTGCTGGGTGTTTCACAAGCACAGCGAGACCGAGCAGCAGATACAGTGTGACCAGTTAGAAAAAATTAGGACATTTACTGTAGAAAGTTAAGTTACAGATCAACGGCTTACAAAATTTCTGCATAAAGAAATGCTCCCCAGTTTGTCTTGCCCCTCCCGTGATGGGAAACCCAGGAATCGCGTTTCAGAATTGGGGGGGTCCTGCCAGTACAGGCTGTGTCCACTTGTGTGAGGCTTCTGCAATTAAACACTGCTTGACCGTCCTCGTGGGTCAGTTTTTTCCTTATATCCACTCTGAGCATCTTTTCTCGCCTCCAGCCCTGTTGTCTCTTCTCATCTCCCCCTCCCCAGGAGAGCCTGGCTTCCTCTTCTCGCTGCCCTCGTCGCCGTGCAGGACGCTGCTGCTAAAGCTCGCTCTTCTCCAGGCTGAACAAGCTCAGTTCCCATTTGAAACGTCTATAATGCAAGAGTGGACTGTGAAGGGGGCACGACACAAAAAGGTATTTGTCCTAATCGCAAGGAACACAGCCCAAAGCCGTTACCCATTTGGTTTCTGCAACACTGTGCTTTCACTTATCTTCACATTTAAATTTTGGGGCCTTCAGTCCACGCGACTGCAGTTGCTTCATAGATTAAACAACTCGTTCTCCGTTGGCTTTACCTTGAAGCTAGCGGTGGAAGTTTGTGGCACACAGTGTGCGGGCTCCCATCCTATTTGGTTAATTAAGGCAGGTGTTTGGCATCTGTCTTTTTAATGGAGAGAAGCAAGCACGTAATCATTTTGCTAATTTAAGAGCAGACGGGAGTTTCTGCAGCAATTCCCTTTCTTCACAGCTGGTTTCCAACAGCAGAGCTGGTTCAGCACCACTCTGAACCGCAGGAGATCAATCGCTGTAGGGCTTCTTGGACTGGCTCCTTTCTGCTCCCATCTCCTTCATGCTGTACAAGGGTTCCACGAGCTTGTTGTGGACCAGCATTAAACCTGATGTGGCAAGGAAAAAGATGAGTTAAGTAGATATAATAAAGCAAAATTCTCATTAGTTCCCATTCATGGGATGCTAATGCAATTAGGCATTGCTAGAGTCCTTGTTCCTTGGCTCCCATGCCCACGCAGCTCAGTATTACCTTTACACTCTTATTACCTCAGCTATTGTATTTAAGGAATGTGCTCCTTTGGGAATAAACAGAAACATCTAATGCAAAGCATGGCTTGTGCCACTTAAAACTGAGCACAGCAGCTGCTTGGTCTGAGCAAACACTCGCCTTTGAAGTATTTCACTGTCTTGACTTTGAGCTCCAGCGTGGCATCCTCGTCGCACACAAACACGGTGTTGGGGTGCTGCTGGAAAGCAGATACTGTCCACATGTGGTTGACACCTTCCTCGATGGCTTTGTACAACGCAAAGGCTTTGTGGGCTCCTGTGATGAGAATCATCACCTGCACAGCGAGACAGGGTGGCAGTGAGGGTCTAGAAGATGTGTTCAGAGAGAGCACCCAAGGGCTGCCCTGGTCCCTAATGGGGACAGTGGCCATCACCCTCCCCACAGACATTTCACTGTACCACAATCCATTTTATTTATCAATTAAATCATAGCCTGGTGGGTCATTGTCACAATTCTGGTACCTGTGAAGCACCTATACACTGAGACTGAACAGGTATAGATCAAGGTATAGACTCAATTAAAAGCCATTCCCTATGGCTTTCATGATCTGCTGGTGTAGCATCAAGTCAGGCAGTGATTCTTGCGTTTATTTCCCAAGCTGAGCTTCTTAACCAAAGGCATCCTCCCAAACCTCACCAGCCCCCTGTGGATCACAGCCGTACTGCAGCGTTACACAAACGTGTTACGTGTTAGCAGAGCAACCATGCAGACAGAGCAAGAGCAGAGGATCAGGTATTTGGCTGCCTGCACCAGCAGGGTGCAATGCTGCTCCAAGGCTGGGTGATCTTTAGCTACTGCAGCAAGCCCTGCTCAAGAGCCACTCCATGAAATCACTGCTTTCCTCCTAACCTCTCTGGCATCCATCACGGTGCCTACTCCGACCGTCAAAGCCATCGTGGGGACTTTGGAGAGGTCGCCATCAAAGAACCTGGCGTTAGCCAAAATGGTGTCCATAGCCAAGGTCTTCACTCGTGTCCTGGAAACCAGACTGGACCCGGGCTCGTTGAAGGCAATGTGACCATCCGGGCCGATACCTGCGACACAGACAGGGTGAGAGGTTGGTCAGTGGCTGCAGTGGATATTGTGGGAAGCAGAGCCAACAGCACTGCTGTTACAGGGACATTCAATGCTTCAGGAAGAGAGACAGATCTGACAGAAACACTTGCGAGTTTTCTGCTGAAGCTCAAATTTGTTTCTGGTAGGAATGACAGCAAAAGCCCCCGCTGAAGCCAGCAGAGGCTGTTCCCCAACTGTGCTGGGACAACAAAACAACCAGGAGATGGCAGAATCTTAAGGCAAACGGATGGGAAAAGCTTGTGTTGAGCTCCTGTTGGCTCTGAGGACTCCAACTACTCCTAGCACTTTCCTGTTAGTGGTGGCAACTGTGATACATTCTTAATTCAATTCTAGCCCTGTCCATTTCTCCTAATAGTTTCCTAAACTATTCACTTACTGGACTGAAATACTTAAAACTGGGGGAGCGATGCATCGGAAGACAAGGCTGCCAGACCACCAGTGCCCAGGGCAATGGAGTATGGGGTGGCTTCTGCTGCAAATCCCCTGAACTGAACTGAAAATGAACTCTTCTGACGAGAAATTCGATAAGTGGGGGAAAGGCAGGACGAAGACAGCTTCCTGCCAGCATTTACAGACCGCTAGTCCTTCGGGTTTTCACCTCCAACAAAGAGTTCGATTCCTCCGGCTGCTTTGATTTTCTCCTCAAACGCGTCGCACTCTGCCTGTAGATCAGGGGCGTTTCCATCCAAAATGTGAACGTTTTCTGCTGAGATGTCAATGTGCTTGAAGAAGTTATTCCACATGAAGGAATGGTAACTTTCCGGGTGGTCCCTCGGGAGACCTGGCGACAGAGCACACACAGGACTAAGACCAACGGAGAGGAAATCACCCCTACCACAAACCACCCACAGGCCCTAGCAGTGGCTTTGCCAACAGAGCACTGCACCCTCCATCTGTTATTTGCGACTCCCTCAGCCTTCATGAGTTGTTTTTATTTCCCCAAATAGCAGAATTAAAATCAATCCCAATAGCTCCTATGTGCTTACATTAACACGCAATAGATGCTGCAGAAAAGCAGGCACACTCTGTGCCTCAACTTTTCAGCCTTCTCTCAGTTTGTATTAGCAAAGACAATTAAAAACCTGTGCAGAAGCCTGGGAAATAACTTCTTGCATAGATTTTTTGCCCTTGAATGCTACAAACCCACACTGCACAGCGTATTTACTAATGGATCGTTCACAGAAAACTTCTTGACCAAAGTAAAATTAGCATTAGCAAATATTTAGCCTGTATGTTTTTCACCTTTGGAGTTTTAGCCTAATCTCTCCGTACCCTTTCCTCAGAAGGGGCTGTTTCATCACAGCTCCATTAGCGAAGCAGTTCCTGCTATCTTAACAGCAGTGCATTATGGAAGGGCACTTGGATGGGAATCGCCTCAGTCCTTGTGAGAAACATGGAGCTATGCTGATGTTTATCAGCCCAGAGCAAAGGTGGTTGTTCATACTGCACATATCTCAGCTTGCAATGCTCAGCTGGACCCTTAGCTGGTCAATTCAGGTCACACACAGCAGTGTCTAGCATGTATATCAGACAACACCTGATACTCTTCAATATTTCTTATATAGCTTTTCAAATTGTCTCTATTAACTCCCTTTTCTAACGCAAATTTTATCCTTCCTACCTTAAAACCTCCTGCAGGGGAGATTTTCTACACTGACACGGTTGTCCGGCCGCAGCCCTGCCTCAGCAAGCCGACATTCACACCGCACCGGCAGACACACAGAAAATACAGCAAAACAGACAAACCCCGCTCGCCTGAGGGCACTCACCCACGTACTCGTCCATGTTGAAGGTTTTCACGTACTTGAAGGACAGGTCCCCGTTCCGGCAGTACTCCACCAGCTTCCTGTAGCAGCCCAGCGGCGTGCTGCCTGCGGAGAAGCCGCCGCCTCAGCCCCGGGGCAGGGCCCGCGGCCCCACTCCCTGCTCCCCGACACCCACCTGTGGGCAACCCCAGCGTGAAGAACCTCCCGGGGCCGGGCCCGAAGTGGACGATGCGGTTGCGGATGTATTTGGCCGCCCACTCGCTGGCCTGCGCGTAGTTCTCCAGGATGATG